>NW_009731100.1:0-3041 GCF_000703405.1 Apaloderma vittatum | reverse complement strand
TCGGAAGAGAGTGGGCCTAGAGTTACATTCTCCCTGCAGAATGAAAAAACACCTTGTAAATATGCAGAAATGTTTTACTGGGTATGTGAAAACTCTGAGTAAGAGGTGTTGCCAGACATAAAAAAAAAAAAAAAGCCCCCAAAATTTATGGAAAACTAACACTAAGGCAAATTTTTCCAAGATTTTTCTAAAATAAATTACTTCACCTCCTGACAATGTGACTTTAAAAAATAAAAGCACAATCCCAGTGTTGTATTTAAGTATCTTAAACATTGCAGCATTTGCTGACACACAAAATTTTAAAATAAATAACTCTAATAAGAACAGCAAGGAATGACAGCTGAGGAAAAACTGGAAGAAATTAACAGTAAATTACACCCTCCATAAGGTAAGGGTGCTTGTAACATCAGCAATGTATTTTAAGCTTTAATGGGACATCACCCTGTAAAATTGCAAGACTGAAAGTATGCAAAATACTAACTCTGTTGACTCTGTAGGCTCTTTTTCAGCTCTTTTTTTCGTGCCAAATCATATGAAAAAGCAATGACTGTGCCCTCTCTAGCATTTTGCAGTCCTGAAGACTACAGAACCAAAAAATTCAAAGTAACTGCATTCAGAGAACACATTATCTGTTAGGACATAATGAAAAAATCCTTAACTACAATTTTTACACAGACTTTGATGGTTCACATTAAAGTCTACTGAATTACTGCTTGCCTGAGAATGAGCATTGGATTGCCATTTCCTGAACCACATATTCTAAGTTTTTTACTGAAAAAAAGAAGTTACAGAAACAAACAAACAAGATTTTGGTTTTGGTTTGAACATAGCACATTGAAGCAGAAGAGAAGTAGGGTAGAACCAGGACCTTAAACCAGCCTAAGGGCTGCTCAACACAAAAACAAATCGTCATATACTCAGCTAGAAAGCCAGCCCAGTGGAGAAACAACCAGAAAGTCAAAAGCAATGCTGAAGATGCCTAAAAACTATAATGTGCGTACATCACATTTGGCAAGCAGTATGAATTGGCAATTACTCCAAGGCTGAGTCTTCCATCTGAAATAAACAAGCACGAGGATGCTAAGCCCAGCCCAATCCCTTCCCTACCACCTTCCCTAATGCCAACTCCGAAATTAACAATGTTTGTGACAATACTGCCTTCCTTCCACCTGCCTCCAAGCCCGGATAGCCACCACTTTCTTACAGAACCTCCTTCCTGTCCCTTTTCTCTCGCCTGCCTTTATCCCATTCTCTCATAGATCTCCTGGTTACCGCAGCTTGCTGCCCGATGTAACTTACACCTAGCTAGATGGAAAACCCAGCTGCCGAGACACCTGTCCTTTCCCTCAACTCTGACCATGTCCCCAACTCTTCTCCTGTATCAAGTTCAAACTCCTCCTCTCCAGAGCCGTGTCTAATTCTTCCTGACCTATGCCTCTAAAGCAGCCAGTTTCAGCCCAGTCCCCCATGTGGCTCTTTTTGCTCCACTCAGCCTTCTCTGTTCACTGCCCCGCTTTGTCTCTTCTGAATCCCAATACTCACTAAACACAGGACATAGACATTTAATAGGCTCCTTACTTATACCCATCAAATTTTCCCTTACCTCTTTCTTGTATGGCATGAAAAGCTCCAGTGGCTACATGACTGTGTTTTTTGCTTCACACTCCTTTTCAGTTCTATATTTGAAACTATATCCTTTAGAACAGCAACAAGCTTTCTACTTCACTTTCTGTATGACCTCATCCTCCCCCAGGATGGGATTCTGTACATTTCCTGCTATATAAAATAATCACTAACACCACACCACAAGACTGTAAGTGCATCAACGGTTTTGTTCCGGTTTTTCTTTTCCAGCAACATTATGCTTTGGCACAGCATTGAACTGTTGGTTCCTCCTCATATTTCAAGTTAAATTAAAACCAAGCTGTATCATGCATGAGAGATGTGATGCCTTATCTTCATCTTCCATAATAATAAGAACAAGCCCACTTTAGTCTTGAAGAAGAAAATTAAGATAAATATGGCCAGTAATACTCACAATTTTTACTTACCCATTCTTCACTGGAATGCTTACATCTACTGATACTGCAGTCTGCTGAGGTGGACAAATAGGAAACATCTATTGTTCCAAGGGACAAAGCAGTTTCATCCATGACACGGGAGTTGAACTGAAGATCAGAAGCTGCAAAATAACATACATACGTATATATACACATACATACACAGAAACACACACAGACATGGATAATCTCAGTGATGGGTATCTAGCAAAAAAATTAGTCGACTGCTGTTTTTGCACCCTTCAGTAGAAGTTAGGTTCTAAAGAAGTTTTGCTACAGTCAGAGACCAGTATGATTTTAATGTGATAAAATAACCAGCACGTTCGACTTCCCTAAACACAGCATACCAATCAGCAACCTGCTTGTTTTCCTCTCCCTGCTCTTCTTCCCGTTACAGGTCAGCATAGTCCCTTCATGCTTTTCCAGTGTTCTTCACTGCAGGGTTTAAAGCACTTGGCCACAAGGATACACATTTCAGCCACTTTCAAAAGTTTACTATTCTCTTGCACTCCATGACCTCACTCTTTCATCATTTGCTTCTCAAGGACGCCTATTATCTCCAAAAAAATCCTGTTCCCTCCCAATCGTATCTCTACAGCATATTTTATGTGTCTGATCTATCTGTAGTCAAATCACTTCACAAACTCCTCAGAGGAAGGTGTGCTCTAGACAAAAGCACACCCTCAAATCTAAATGTACTGCTGACATAAGTGACATTACGGGCTCGTGCGATTAAAAAGCAGCAAAGAAGTCTAAACTTGCACTATTATTTTAAAATAGACTTGTTCATATAACAAGCATGGTAAATAATTCTCGATTGGCCAAAGGGAAAAGAAAGTAGGCTAAACATAGCAAAACAGCTGAGAGCTGTACAGTATCCCTGCGAAAGACACCAAATTAAACTGCTTTGTTAGGGAGAGCCACTGAAATAGGGATCCCAGCATTTTTATCTGGAGAAAGCGTAAAGCAGCGCTACCGCCT
>NW_009731099.1:0-425 GCF_000703405.1 Apaloderma vittatum | reverse complement strand
CTTCATTCAAGCCCATTTTGTGAGCTCCAGCTCAGATCCTGAATATTAGGAACTCTGGTTATGGATCTCAGCTGAGCTTTCTAGCATACAAGCTTCACTCGGAGAGCAAGACATATCCGACTACACTTTTTATTCTTGGCCACAAAAGAAGCCCTGGCTTCATTCCAGGCCAGATTTTGAGCTCTACTCAGATCCTGAATTTTAGGCACTGTGAATCTGGCCCTCGGCTGAGCTTGCCTTCCTAGAAGCTTATTTTGGAGAGCAAGACAAAACTGTCTATTCTTTTTGGTCTTGGCCACAAAAGAAGCCCATAAGAATTTTCTGCTTCATTCAATCCAGTTTTTGAGCTCTACTCTGGTCCTGAATATTAGGCACTGTGAATTTGGCCCTTAAGTGAGCTTGCCTTACTAGGAACTTAATTTTGA
>NW_009731098.1:164555-169161 GCF_000703405.1 Apaloderma vittatum | reverse complement strand
TTTGCCAGCTCTCCAGCCTGTCCAGAACTCATTGGATGGCAGCACAGCCTCCCGGGGTGTCAGCCACCCCTCCCAGTTTTGTATCATCACCGAAGTTGTGAGGATGCACTCTATCCCCTTATCCAGGTTGTTGATGAAGATACTGAACAAAGCTGGACCCGGTACTGATCCCTGGGGAAGGCCTCCAACTTGACTCTCTGCCACTGATCACAACTATCTGAACTCTGTTGCTGAGCCATTTCACAATCCACCTCACAGTCCAATCATCTATCCCACAGTTCTTGAGTTTTCCTACAAGGATGTTATAGGAGCCTTACTGAAGTCAAGGTATATGGCATCCACTGCTGTCCCTTTGTCTACCCATTTGCTCATCTATTCTAATACACAATCTAAGTAGTATGAAGTGGAACTGGCAGGTTCAAAAATCACACAACACATAGTGTGGATGGAGAACTTCTCTATAGAGTGTTGTGCATCCTAAAATCTTACATGGGATAATGTAGCAACTGTGCACACTCATGAAAGGATCTGTTGAAAGGTGTTAAATACAAAGACGTGACCTCACACTCAAGATAGCTTTGAGTGGCAAATACTTAGAATTCTGGAGAGTTTTTCTATATGCTTGGTGTTTTTCAGACTTTTCCCTAGTGAAAGGCAGTATGGTAGGACTTGAGACATTGGGCTTTGTAGGTCTTTGTGAGCAAGTACCCCTGTTGCTATATGCATCAGCTATGCAGAGAGGGAATACCTCTGTAATTTTTCAATTCTCTTTGCATTTAATTTTATTCTTATTCTATATAATATTTTCTTAGAATAAAGAGAGCTGTTCTGACAAACTGCAACTAAAACCTTGGAACACTGATGGAAGAATGTTTAGAACGTAATTCTCAACACCAAGTGTCCTGCATTATTTTCCAAGTACATCATAATATCATATTTTTATAGCACTTGATAATTGTGCTAAAATGGGAAAGCACATACATCTAATGTGTCATAAAGAGGAAGAGGTCTCCAGTGTTTACTCATCTTTGTTTAATTCATACAGAACTCTGACTCTTGAAAAGGAAACCGAAGCTAAGAGCTGAAATATAGAATTACAGATTCGTTGAGACTAGAGGGTACCTCTGAGACTACAGAGTACCTCACCTCCCAGGTGTGAACACGGATCTCATCAGGATTGAGTAGGGAAGAGTCACTTCCTTCAACCTGCTGGTGACACAAATTGTTGTGTCCTATGTTGATCTCTAGGACAAACCACTTGTGACTGGACTCCAGTTGAACATCATGCTGCTGCATGTCACAGTCCCTAAACTCGCCGTTTAGTCATTTTTCAGTCCTGCTCATGGTCCGCTTGTCTATTCCCTACTTCATCCATTTGTCTATGAGGATGTTATGGGAGGATGTTGAAAGTCTTGCTTAAGTGACAATAAACACTGCCAACTGCTCTCCCCTCATCCGCCAAGCTAGACATTTTGTCATAGAAGGCTATCAGGCTGGCGAGGCAAGGTTTCTCCTTTATAAGTCCTTCCTGACTACCTCCAGTTGCCTTTATGTGTTTGCAAATGGTTTCTGATGGGCTTTGCTCCGTCACTGTCGCAGGGAGTAAGGTGCGGTTGACTGGCCTGTAGTTCCATAGGTACTTCCGCTTGCCCTTATCAATAACAGTGATGTTTGGGTTTTCCAGTCCTCTGGAACCTCTCCCAGTCTCCACAATCCTCCAAACATAATCAAAAGTGGTCTTACAATGACATCAGCCAGCTCCCTTAGTCCTCATGGATGCATTCAATTGAGTCCCATGGATTTGGTATGTCCACTTGGTTTAAATGTTCCCTAATGTGGTTCTTCTAACTGAGGATGAATCTTCATGGGTCCAGACCTTCGCACTGCTTTCAGAGCTTGCAGTTCCTGAGGGTAAATTTTATTGGTGAAGTCTGAGGTGAAGGCAGTATTCGATACCTCATCGTTTTCCATGTCCTTCGTCTCCAGACCTCCTGCCCCACTCAATGTCAGACCCTCATTTTCCCTTATCTACCTTTTACTGTGGAAAGAACTATAAAAGTCCTTCATATTGCCCTTTCTATCTCTCCCAAGATTTAACATCAGATGGGCTTTGGCTTCCCTAATCCCATCCCTGCACATCCAGTGCCCCAGATTTTTACAAAGACCTTGTGAAAACTGCTCACATTCCTGTTATTTTCCAGATAAAGGCTGGCTAGCTTCATCTGGATTTTGTGATATTTTTCAGCCGCAAATGGCTAACACAAGAGAGAGAGTACCACAGCTATCACTGCATCTTCTTTAAAATGGTTCATTTGCCTCAGGCTTTAGGATTTAGCTGTAATGAAGATGAAAGATTGATGGCTGACTGCTGACCTACTTTGAGGAAATGAAAGAGCAGGTGGCACACTGCTGACTAGGAAAGTAAAAGGCTGTACTAAATGCAGAGAAATAAAAGCAAGGCTAAATAAACTCTCTTTCAGATCACAGCTACTTTTCAGTAGCCCAACATGGAATAATACACATCTGGGAACCTAGAAAATGCTTTTATGTATGTGTGTAAGTGTATTTAATATATTTGAAATAGTTATTTTCATTTTACATAAGGCTCTATGAATTACTGTTAGGGCTTTATATCTATCAGACTGTCACACCACATTGTAGAAAGTAATAGGAAAAGCTAGATGATACAAATTACCAAAAAAAATGTGCGACAGACTTGTCTCAGTGCTTGCAACAAACAGTTCCCCAGGTTTTGTTTAACCTTTGGTGAAAGAAAGACGTGTTTGTCTAAGCTCAGAATTAAGGTTCTTTCAACTGTGTGACAGAAGTGTTTAATACTTAGTGACAACCAGTCCTTCAGCAAAGAGTTATCACCTTTTAACTGGGAGCAGTGTTCTCTCATTTGTGTCAGGAATGTCATACATGAATCATGAGAAGGGACTAAAAGTAAAACATTTTCAAATTTTTGTTAGTGGTTTTGTGCTTGAAGCAAACCATTAAGGATGTGGCAAATTAACCTAATGTCAACAACCAAATATGGCTGTGACATCTCACAACTGTCAAATTTATAGAAAATGGCATAATTTTTAAGCTAATTGCTTTCATTACAAAGCGATTATCTCCCGTGTTTTGGAGCAGGTAGAGAAGAAAAGAACCATATTGCTTATCTTGAGATATAATGGGAAATGGACTGAGCTGCAAGCCAAGAGACTTGAGTTGTAAGTGAACATCCTCCCCTTACGTCTTGCATTTCTGTACTTCCAACAGCCCTTATTGCAGCTACAGTGTCATGATGAAATCCTGAAGTGAAAGGAAATCTTACAGTTTAAGTAGGTCCCTCTTTATTCAGCTTCAGATGGCAACAGGGCCCTAGTACGTCATTCTTTTGGAGAAGAGTCAAAGGTGTGTGCTATTTTTAAATCAAGTCTGTCTCTGACTTTCTCTTCAGCAAATTGTTATAAAGATTCAAGAATGTCATAAAAGGCAGCTTTGTAGATCTTTAGACTTTTGTTCTTTTACATGCAGAGATTTTAGTTTAGTCTTTGGGTGTGATTCAGACTTGGGAGGTACCAAGCTATTAGGCTGTTCAGTCTAGCTATTCCCAAGCCCAAGATCTTTCTTTTTTATCAGTCTGGAAGTAAAATCTGATTTTAGCATCTGACATTCAGCCCATATTCTAAAATAGCTTAGTAACTCATTAGTCATTTTTGTACTATCTTCCTTTATTTTCCATTTTTTAAAGGGGAGACAACTAGAGGAAGTGCCCTCTTATTTTGTGTGTTATTCAAATTCTGACAGTGATTTAGAGCCATAAAGGGAATAAACATGTATGTGTGTATCAAGGAAAGTGCCAAGTGCAGGAGCTGAACTTTTTTTCTCATCCTGTAAAACATTCTAATTTGAAGAAAACTTGTATTTGTTTTTCATATTTGTGGTGGGTGCAGGAGAGTTGAAGGAAATCTTCCCTTTTTATTCAAATAGTACAAAGGATTACATATGTGTGTCCTGTAAAGGATAAAATTTACTTTCATCATTTTTTTCTCAGAAGAAGTTTAATTTCCAAGTTGTTGAATTAATAATTATGTGTGTATTAATCTTAGGGTGTAGGAATTTGCTGTGGATGTTGCCTCCCTTGACTTTAGTAAGTAATTTGACACTGTTGCCCACAGCATTCTCCTAGAGAAATTGAGTGCTCTTGTCTTGGATGGGCATATGCTTTGCTGGGTAAAAAACTGGTCAGACGGTCGAGTCCAAAGAGTCGTGGTCAATGGAGTTAAATTCACTTGACAGCTGGTCACGAGTGGTGTCCCCCAGGGCTCAGTACTGGGGCCACTCCTGTTTAACATTTTTATCAATGACCTGGATGAGGGGATAGAGCGCACCCTCAGTAACTTTGCAGATGAGACCAAGCTGGCTGGAAGCATCGATCTGCTTGAGGGCAGAGAGGCTCTCCAGAGGGATCTGGACAGGCTGGATCACTGGGCCAAGGCCAACTCCATGAAATTCAGTAAGGCCAAGTGATGGATCCTGCACTTCGTCCACAACAACCCGCAGCAGCGCTACAGGCTTGGGGAGGAGTGGCTGGAGACCTGCCAGGCAGAGAGGA
>NW_009731098.1:101287-164418 GCF_000703405.1 Apaloderma vittatum | reverse complement strand
GGCTTTGGTGAGGCCTCACCTCGAGTGCTGTGTCTGGGTTTGGGCCCCTCACTACAGGAGGGACATTGAGGTGCTGGAGAGGGTACAGAGGTGGGCTACCAAGCTGGTAAAGGATTTAGAGCATGTGTCGTACGAGGAATGGCTGAGGGATCTGGGGCTGTTTAGCCTGGAGAAAAGGAGACTGAGGGGAGACTTCATCGCTCTCTACAACTACCTGAAAGGAGGTTGTAGCGAGATAGGAATTGGTCTGTTCTCCCTAGTGATGAGTGATAGGATGAGGGGAAGTGGCCTTAAGTTGCACTAGGGGAGGTTCAGGTTGGATATTAGGAAGAATTTCTTTACTGAGAGGATTGTCAGACATTGGAACAGGCTGCCCAGGGAGATGGTTGAGTCACCATCCCTGGAGTGTTTAAGACACGGGTAGATGTGCTGCGAGACATGGTTTAGTGGTGTTGATAGGGTCAGGACAAAGGTTGGACTCCATGATCTTGAAGGTCTCTTCCAACCAAAACTGTTCTATGATTCTATATTTCTATGATTCTATGAATTGTGCTATCATGACTTTCTTTTGTCTGATTTTAATGTACTTCACCAGATGTCTAGTAGCTGTTCATACAGAAAAAATTTGTGTGGCTGCAGTTCTCCATCCCTTGTCACAGACACTCCATCATGTGTTTGCACCATATCCAGCTCATTCAGAGTACAGCCTTAGTGAGAGCTCTGAAATGGACAAAAAACTAGTTACTTTTATAATGGTAGTGTTAACCCATAAAACAGATTAAAAACTATATTTCACTGAAAAGTACTATTCATGTTTTAAAAATAATTCAGCATTAGAGTGATTCAGAATCTTTTAAACTTTTCTGAATGATAAGGCCACCTGTATACACTAGTGATATGGAAAAACAAGACACTCTTTTCTATTGATCTTACTTGACCAACAACATGAGAATCAAGAGTGAAGGTGAAGGTAACCTAATGAAAAAAGATAAGAGGAGGAGAAGACTGGGTTTTTTTCAATCAAAGTCCCAAAAGCTAGCAAAGAAAACAAGGCAAAAATATGTGGCTACCAGTGAAAATGACTGTGCTTGGACATGCCTAAGAAAAATTACAAAGATAATTTTTCTGTTGTCTTAAACACAGACTGCTAAACAATAACTACATAGATTCTTTTCAAGAGGTTAATGAGATCTAGCCATTAAAATTACAGGATTTGGAGTGTATTTTGGAAGTAGGACTATTTTAGTGCACTCAGTAAAAATTAGTTAAAAAGAACAGTCACGTTAAAAGATCTATTCAGAAAATTGCATGGTGAAGTGATGTCAATATTCCTCTTCTGTGTGAGAAATACCCTGTACCTATGTGAAACATACTGTTTTCCTTTCGTATAAAATTAGAATCTGTGGAAATTTGTTTCCATTGGTACTGCAAAATTTAAGATGTTTCTGTATCCCTAGATAGGATTTACATGTGAAGTTGGAAGGGTTTAAGTGAAGGTGTATTCTAAAGTGGACATACTTTGTGACACCTCTAAATTGATTTTGACCTGGCTTATACCCATTTAATTCACATCCAAATTTTTGCAGGTGTACAGTTATTAATGTAAAACCTTTTTCTAATTGCGCAGGTTTTTTTCAGCAGTTTAACTGAAATATTTTAAACTGATTTGAATTAAGCCAGTGATTCTTATAATGTTGGGAAGCCACAAATTTCCGAGCTAACAAGTTACTTGGCACAAAGACATACTCACTCTAGGTGGAATAAGTAAAAGAATTGGAAACTTGTTTTCTTATCCAGCTCTGCATCTGGAAGTAGACATTTGAATACTTGGATTAGGGTCTGCTACTGGTTTGTGTACAAAGGAGTAAAAAGTATGAGTTATAGAAATCAAATGAAAATTTAGTTTCCTTTGGGATTCAGTTTGTCTTGGCATTGTCAACTAAATTATTCATCATAAACAATTTGTGGGATTTATGATAGGAGTGGTCTGTAAAAAATGGTCAGAAGTGATTTAATTGTTTTTTGACCACAGTTTCGTACGCTAGCCTCCTTTTTCTTTTTTCCATGTTTGTGTAAGTCATTCAATGAACAGAACTGCAGCTTTTTCTCTTTGATGTATGTCCCTTTTGATTAGAAGATCATCAATTATTTAGATTGTTCCAAACCTTGCAGCCTAATACTTTGAACATAAGACTGTAAGTAGAGCATTTTGAAAATCAGTGTTTAAAAATAGGTCATGTTTTTCAAGAGACTAACCTATTCAGTACTTGAAAATCTGGAAATTTTCCTTATTAACATTCAGTATTTGTTAACCTAATACGGACTTCTTTTTAAAACATTAGCCATATTATTGTCTCTATTTAGAAAAGTCACCTATCCAATGCATAGCATTTTTGCCAGTTGTATTATTATCAGAATCTATTTAAAACCAAGAACAATGATATTTAAATGGTTTTGCTGAAGGAAAAGAAAGTATTTTCCCAACTTCCCTTTAACATCCGTTTCATACAGTTTGGGTACCTTATAAAATTATTGGTGTTATTTTGCTATGATAATTATTTGGTGCATGTACTTTATTATTATTAATAATAGTAATAAAAATATTTTGCATTTCTGAAGTACTTTTCATCTGCCGACCTCAGTTCTTTTTGCAAACAGCTAATTAGACTTCAAAACACAGTAAGTGGTGTTATACCCACTTTTCTGCAGGGCAGTACTGGAGAGCAAACCATGCTGCCTCTCAGTAGGCAGTCCAGAATGCTTGAGAGGATGAGTAGGAACGCCCATGAATATGCATTGTGCATTAATATGCCACGAGGGAAGTTTTCTTACTTATTCCAACTAATTAGCTCATGGCCTGATAAATGAAAAGGACGGAAATTTCAAACTGTTCCCTGCCACTGCATGCTTAAAAGTTTTCTTCTTATCTTGTCACATGGCAGTGACAGTCACGGCAACAGCAAAGCTTTTCACAGTGGCTTCATATGCCAGAGAGAAACTCAAACAAAACTAATTACATATTTTCCATCCTAAATTATACAATTAAAATTTATTTTCCTTCCTAACTTATATGATTAAAATTTATTTTCCATCCTAACATGTTTAAAAGATGACAATTCCATTTCTTCTAGCTTTGGGTTTTTTAGTTTCAGGTTTCAGATGAGTGCTGGCCAGGTGCTTTCAACAGTTACTGGCCCGAAACAGTATTTCCTGATACTCTGCTAGTTTTGATGGCTCTCCAAGCACCATGGCATTTTAAGGAATCATTAAACACAGGTATATTAGCAATTTTCACTCCACATAAATCCTGATACAGAACTAGTTATCTCATCAAACCATACATTCAGTTTAACATCTCCTTTTCCAAATAAGGAAGATAAACTTCTGTTATGAAATGCCTGGCCTGGGAAATTAGGGGACTGCAGTAGATATTGTCTACCTAGATTTCATCAAGGCTTTTGACACTGTCTCCTATAAGATCCTCATAGATGAGCTGTTGGTGTAGAGGCTGGATGAGCAGACAGCGAGGTGAGCTGAAAACTGGCTTAATAGCTGGGGCCGGAAGGTGGTGATCAGTGGCATGAAGTTCAGTTGGAGGGCAGTAGCACACCCTAGAGAGTCAATGCTGGTCCGTTCCCACTCAACATCTTCATTAATGATCTGGAGGATGGGGCAGAGTGCACCCTTAGCAAGATTGCTGGTGACACAAAACTGGAAGGGATGGCTGATACAAGTTGTGCTGCCATCCAGAGAAACCTTGACATGCTGGAGAAATGAGCTGACAGGAACCTCAGGCAGTTTAACAAGAGAAAGTGCAAGTTCCTGCATCTAGGGAGGAACAGTCCCAGGTGCAAGTACAAGTTGGGGGCCAACCAACTGGAAAACAGCTTGACAGAAAAGGACCTGGGGGTCTTGGTGGACAGTAAGTTGACCATTAACCAGTAATGTACCCTTGTGGCAAAGGTGACTGTTGGTATCCTGGGCTGCATTAGGCAAAGCATTGCCAGTAGGTCGAGGGAGGTGATCCGTCCCCTCTAGTAGTGTGAGGTAGTGGATTATAGTTCTGGGCTCCCCAGTTCACAAGAGACATGGACATACTGGAGGGAGTCCAACAAAGAGCCACAAAAATGAGGAAGGGACCAGAACATCTCTCCAATGACGAGAGGCTGAGAGAGCTGAAACTGAGGGGGATCTTACCAATGTATATAAATACCTGAAGGGAGGGAGTAAAGAGGACATAGCTGGGCCCTTTTCAGTGGTTCCCAATGACAGGACTAGAGGCAGTGAGCACAACCTGAAACACAGGAGGTTACCTCTGAGTATCACAAAACACTTTTTTACTGTGAGGGTGACAGCACTGGCAGAGGTTGCCCAGGGCGGTGAAGGAGTCTCTATCCTGGAAATGTTCAAAGGTTGTCTGGACATGATCCTAGGAAACCAGCTCTAGGTGGCTCTGCTTGAGCACAGAGGTTACACCAGATGACCTTCAAGCATTCCTTCCCACCGCAACCGTTCTGTGATTCTTTGATTCTGCAGAATAAAACAGTGAATTTCCTAAGATTCTAGCTCAGAGCTGCTTGGGATTTCCTCTCTGCTACTAATTTTACCTTGGTTGCCATGGAACCAAAGGCAGAGAAGCAGAAGAAATCAAGTAATGAAGCTTACAAGTAGTTTCTCAAGGGAACAAGGCACTGAATAAGATAAATTGATAATAAATAAAACAAAAACTATTGCTCACTTCATTGATGCTTGAGAAAATAACAGAATTATGTCTTTGAATGCAAAAATTGTCAGGATTGTTATTTTGCATGTTCTTCAAATATCTGTAATTTCTCCCTGTTTTCTTAGATTTATTACTAGTATCATATTTACACAATAGTACAGTTTAATGTTTTCTGAAATTTGTTGTGTGCACAGAGAATATGAATCAGACCAATGAAACTATCCACCATTTAGATCTTGCTTTAAGAGCAAATTGGGACTTAGATGTCTGTCCTACACATAGGGGAATTTCACTGACGTTTTTTGCTTATGTTTTAAAAAAAAAAGTATTCACAGTTCACAAGTATTGCTCCTGGAGACTAGGTAGAAAATCATTGACTTTTTTTCTTACCGGTTATACTGCTGGTTCAGGCAGTATTCTGCACAACCACGAGCACGTGCTCGGGGACTGAACCGTGGCTTTTCTGAACACATGCTGTATTCCTTCTACCACCAGATTCTGTGGTAAGAAATTGAATATTGTTCAGGGAAATGTGGTGATGTGTGTTTTTTTAAATAGATTATTTGTATTGTTTTTCTTCAAAGAAAGCAAACATTCACTTGAGACAGGTGAATTACAATTACAGAGGGTAAAAACATGAAGGTGGCATGCCGTAAAGTCAGTAACTACTAGGAAAACTCCAGTGAGGCTGTTTACCAAAAATTGTAATGTTTTATAAGGGAGATCATTAGGAAACTGACAAGCAGTCTGAAGTATTATGCTTTTTTTTCTGTTAAATTTCTAATAAGCAGAAAATCTCAGGAACTCCAAAACCACTAAGACATACAGTCACTGGAAATTACATGGGTTATCAAATACACCTTGTAGACTCTGTGAAAAACAGCCTTCTGCTGATTCGTTATGGACCTACATAAAATGTGGGTGAAAAAAAATCACTTTATAACACTAGAAAGAGTGGATTATCCCAAGAGAATGTCTCCAAGGTCTTCAAGCTACAGCATAGCTGTAGCCCCTTATGTGACCTATTTTCTGTATTTTGGCTGGAACAGCTACAGAGCCTCTGATCTTCTCAGTTTTGCTAAGCAAGACTGTTTGTGTGTAGGGATCGCCGTTTATCAGGCTATCCCTAGGCTACAGTATTTGCCCCAGGGTAATTCTGATGGAACAAGGGCTATAGCAATAAGTGAGATCACCTGCTGAAAGAACGAGCTGTGAGTAATAGAAATGATCAGAGAGTTTTGTCAGGCAAACTACATACCTATCTTTTTCTTTCCTTGCTTCTAATGTAATAGATGTGTGTTACCAGGACTTCCTCTCAATATCCAGAAATATTGAAAACACAAAAATACACTTTCGTGTATTTTGACTTTTTAAAATTGTGAAAAGCATTTGACACATATTCATGCTTTGGCAAGAAAAGGGTTTTGTTGGTTTTTTTTCCTTTTCATTTAACATGGCTCTCCTGGCTGGGGCACTAAGATGGATAAGGTATAAACTTTTGCTGACTTGAAGTAGTTATCACATATTACTAGCCATAAAATATACTGGGTGCTTTGAGGGCATCATTTCTACTTCAAAATTCATCTGATTGCAGATATATCTGCTGAATTGCTTCCTATAATGTAGAGCAAGTCCAGTGGCACTCAGCACAGAAGTTCAGCCTGGTCAGTGCTCTTTCCAGAAGTCCCCAGGCTGTGCACTGTAGCTCTTCTGAGGCCAAAACAGATTACTCTCCTGAGAAAATGTGTCTTGAAGTGACTTGTAGAAAACTTTTATCTTCTTACACGTGTTATTAATATACTACAGACTTTTTTTTTTTACACTGGATGTTCTTGTAAGAAGTCTAGCCTGCTTGTGCTCTTCCCACACTCTTTTTTGATTCACCAGTTCAGCAATTAATTATGCACCCTGGCAACTTTCAGATCAGATATCTTTTGTGAAGTCTGCCTTCTCCCTCTTTCCCCTGTTCTGCACACCTGCTCTCAGGGCCTGTTGCAGAGATAGAAAGAAGATGGGAGGAAGGAGCAGAGAGGTGTCATCCATTTTTCAGATAGGGGAATGCAGGAAGAAGCAGCCCTGCTGCCTGTTATCAAAAGTTTGACTCCATCACTATAAGCTACATTTGCTCCTGAGTTACGTTCTCTGCAGTTGTGAACTTTGGTCAGCCAGCATAAAGATTCTCCTTTAAACTTCTCAGAAAAAAAGGAATTTCTGCCTTTGGGTTGATTATTTGATTCAACCTTGAAGGAAGATGGTATGTGAAACTTTCTTGCCTGTAATTAGGAGTCTTGGATTTTGTATGCTTCTTTGAGGGAAAAATATAAGATAATATATGTCACTAAACTGAAGGCACTGTGGATTTTGCGTACCTAAGCCCTGAAGCTTCCAAGCCTTTCTTCACTTCGTAACAGTGTACATTTCCGCCTCAGCATACATCTACTTCTTTTAAGTTGCAAATACCTGAGAAAATTGTACCAGAATTGTCTGCTATTTCTTGCTTCCTTCCCAGATAGAACTTGTCCTAAATGGACTTCTATTCCAAAAAACCCCACAGCAGCGAAAGGAGCACTGAGGTGTGTATTCACCACATCTGCGCAGTCTTTCCAGCTGAACTCACGTGAAACACATGTAAACCTAGAATGTGCTCTAAGCCATTTTATTGCTTATTTGGGCAGAATTATTTGCCCCCAAACTTGTCAGCCCAGCATTCCTGTTTATCTTGAAACAACCAGATCCTGCAAATTTTCTTCCTTTTGCTGCATACTGTTGCGTGTGTAATGGAAATACAAAACCAAGTTACAGCCCTGAGTCAATTCCTGTTGAAATTGATAAAGTAGTATTACAGAAATTGGTGACATTGGGCTGACCCAGATAAGTATTTAAGTTCTTCTTCCCTCCTCCTGTTTCCTCTTTCTCTCTTTTCTCTCAATGTATATTTGGCAATTTCTTTTTTCATTCTTCCAGTTTCCTCCTTTCCATATTACTCCTTCCCTCTTTATTCATTCATTTTTAACCCACTACGTCTCTTATCGCAGCTTTTGCCATTGAAAGCTTGCATTTACTCGTCTCTCAAGGAAAGATGTTTGTTTTTCTCTCCTCTACTGAGGACATACTTGTGATCGGTTAACTAGAGTATCTCCTTTTCTGCTGCTTTACCTCTGTACCTGGAGGGAAATGCATTGATTTTGCCCAGCTGCATGTTCTGTCATGTGGTTCTACAGCAAAAACATTGTAGTCACTGCTCCTGGGGTTTTTATTGCTGGAGTTTTGAATTTGACCATATTGCTGCGAAACAAGCTGTGAAGCACATTCCTTATTTTTCCCTTGAAACATCTACATCTAATACAGATCAGATCTTTATCAACCTCTGAAACTATCAGGTTTTTTCCCTTCTTGTTGTTTTGGGCTTTTTGTGGGTTTTGTTTTGGGGGGGTTTTGTGTTGTTTGTTTTTTTAACTTTTTTCCCCAGGAGCCTGCCTTTCATTTATATGTAGATATAGTTAACAGTGAAACATATAGATGTACACTTACAGTTGGGAAGACACTGTCCTTCTCACAGAATTCCAGAATCTTAATAACAAAGTAGAAATGAAAAACTAAGAAAATGAATTAATCTTTAGACAGCTACAATACACATTCTTAATAGAACTCCATCATAAATATGCATACATGCTAAAAATGCTTGTTGGGAGAGAACTATAAAAGGGCGCTCTTGCTGTAGTTGCATTGCCAAAACTGTTCATATTGGTGTTGGAGCAGACATTGTACTTGTTTTTCCAGACTACTCTGCTCAGTACACTGGTCCATTCAGTTTTGAACAGTAGCATTACCCTTCTCAGAGGCACTTTGCTTGAAAGCATTTCTAGCCAGTGACAGTTGTCTGACCTAATCTTCACTTCCACTTAAACTTTTATACAAGCTTAACACCTTCCCTGAGCTTTTGATTCACATGTCAGCCTTCAAATATGTCTTCCTGTGCTGAAAAAAATATATGAAATACTTGATCTCCTTCAAAATGAGAACCTCAAAATAAACAGCAGAAAGAAATGTTTCATATGACAGCCTGTCTCCTACAGAAAACAGAGCTGTGAAGTGCATAGACAGATGGCTGCTGCAGGCAAAGCATATTCTCAATCTGTGATGTATCAGATTTTTTTCATAAATATTCTTGTCATTTTTTTTAATAGCTGTTATATAAAGATTATTATTAACATTGAGCAATGGGCTATCAACTGCTGATTGGAAGAATGTCATAATTCACTTGAGAATCCTCACTGGCAAGGCTTTTCTGAAAGGCAGGCAAGACTGGTTTGTGCTCCAAGAAATATCCTGGTTTTGGAGGTGACACCCAGATTATAAATTGTAAAGACAACCACCTTTGACAGTTTTAGCTGTGTTCTTTTACATGCTTATTATTAGAATCCAAATATCTGACACTTAAAGAAAAGCTTATTTGTCCTTCCTCGCTGTTATCAGCTCATTCCCACAATAGTGAGACTTCTGAATCAGTGATATTTTAAGATATGATATTTTGTGGTGCTTATCTTTTTCCCTTTACTCAGGTCTCCTGTCTCACTGCTGTATATTTTTCATCCACCAACCTGAACCACTGATAGTGTCAAATTAACACGTACACTCTTGTTAGTGTGAAATTTTGCACAGCTGCATCTAAGAATTTAATAGCTGAGTGGAAAACTAGAGAATTTGCTTAAATAAAATGTATATTGTGAAAAGCTGAACTACCTGGATTACTATGCTAAGTATGAATGGAAGAAAACCTAGATTTTTATTTTCTCATATAGAGCTTGCTTTTCTGTTTGGTCTCCCAAACTTAGGACATGAATTGCGTTATCCCATGCGGCAAAAAGTCTGACCCAGTGGACTGTTTTCCCGTTTTATTTTTCTCTTCTTTATGGTCCCCTTAGCACTCTAATACATTTTGAAAGAGTCATGTCTGCTTCTCTACCCTGGAGGAACTATCAGCCCTGACAGACTGCTGAGCCTCTTCCATTTAGCCATCCAGGCCATGTCATAGATTGAAAAAAAAACCACAACGCCACAGATATTTAGGAAAACTTGATGCTGAGGCTTCATCTTGGAAAAGGGGAATCCTGAGACACGTCTGAATGAGAAACCAGGAGGAAATGGGTCAGAGAAAGTAGAGTGAAACAGAAGTCATGTTAAATTCACGATGGTGAACATAGTTAATGACCATGGTCAAGGAAGGTCAGTGTTTGTCAGCACTGTTCAGTAGCCTGCGACAAAAAGCCTCTCACCAAGGACAGTAGTACTTGCTGACCCAGGAGTCTACCTGTCTCCTACTGTTGCAAATGCAATTGGATTTGTTAATAATGCTCTCTTTTTTCTTCTGGGGCATTTATTTTGTGTCCTCTGCCCACCTGTTGTTTCATTGCATGAACCAATTAGTCATTAAGCATCCACTTGATTCCAGTAGTGGGGTTTTAAGCAGTACTTGAATTTAGGTTTTAAATCAAGGCTTTTCAACTCAGAACAAGCTCTAGCAGTAACAGGAAAGTTTTCTACAATATTGAAGCTGCTGTAGGAATCCAAATCCTACCTGTAATCTTTCACAAAGATAAAGGTCTCATCCTTTAAATACTACTTTGTAACTTTATTGATCTTTTATAATGCAGGGATTTTTCTGTGCATAACATTGTAGTATCATTGTATTGGCACACTAAAATTAAATCTGCAAAACATTACCTTTGTCATTCTGCTGTTAAGATGAATTCCTTTCCTTAGCTTTTTGTTTTATTGCTAAGATCCTGGATTATGAGAAGGACAGTGTCTTCCTAGTTGTCAGTACACATCTGTATGCCTCATTTCACAAGGACAAAAGCAGTCAGGAGCATGCAAGTGAGAATTAGGAAGAGCATAGACAAAAACAGCAACGGTGCTATTTGGTTATGGTGAATGGCAAAGGTGAATAAGTGAGATCTGCAGCTCCCAGGTTCTTACATTTGGTTATATATATATATATTAGTTTATGATTTAGGTTTTTTTGATGGGATTACCTCTTAGAAAGCAAGAATAAATAGTCTACCTGTGTGTGCAGCACTCTATGCAGAGGCAAATAATCAGTTACTGAAATGCTCTCATAACCAGAATATCGTGTGTTTTTTCCATTAATTTGTTTTTGGGAATTGCATTCACTTTTTTTTAGTCATGTCTTACTCAGTTTAATGTTTTATTTGCTTTGCAGCCTCTGAGGGCAGGCTTTGGTGACCAGTATTTACTCGGTGCAGCTATTATATTTGTCTACAACTCACACGTCATGTGTAAGTTGCACCAGAGTTTGCATCTCTGCTATTTACAAAAAACATAAACTACCTTTCATTATTTCTTCGGCGTTTCCCTCAGTTTTGCCTTTTCATGTTTCTCAATTTCGTCTTCTGAGAAGGCAAAAGGACTTGGACTCTTTCTGTGGAACTGCAGCTGTATTTAAACTTTGCTGAGAAATGCCTGCCTCTTGGTCTGCAGACACTTTAGTTTCACCCTCGTGCCTACAGTTCTGCATCTGTGTCTACCTCATGTAAGTGGAAGTTCACCACCCACACCGTAACTCTGCATACATCCCTTTAGGCATTCAGTCTATGTCATCAGAGGAAATCTAATGCATAGCTTTAGAATAACATCCACCGAAAACGCAGCTATGTCAGATACTTTGTTAAATAAACACTGGGTCTCTTCTTGGTTCAGCCACCCTAACCAGGATGTTCCTCAGCAGCCTCCTTTTTGTACTGTGCTACCTTTTCCTTCCTCTTTGTAACCAGCATATCCAGAATGGTTTCTGTTAATACCAACAGAAGTTTCTGCAGGTGGAACAGGAAGGGTGATGGTGGTTCAGCTTCTCAACATCTACATTTCCCTGTCTCCTCAATAAAACATGTGTGTGGAAGTGGGGATTACTACTGCACTGTCTAGGTGTCCCAGTCTGAGAAGTGTGGAGTAGACTCTCCACAGATTTTGTCTGAAGCTGGGAAGATGTTTTACTGTACCGTATAGACTCCAGGATGTGACTTCTAGCAAAGCTAATCCTCTTTCGGGAGTCTAAAGCTGAAGGACGGTAGGATTTAAGACACACCCCTCTTGTTAGCGTTTTCTTTGGAGTAGTGTTTGTGGCTCACTGCTCTGTGTGCTGCTGCTGCTTTGAATCTCATTCAGAAGAATGCTGCAAAGAGCACAGGCAGCTAACGCGGAGCTGTGGATTGCACTTCAGAAGCAGATGCCAACCACTTCAAAGTCGGACATCGCAACACTGGATCTCACACTGGGCCTGGGTCCTTTTCAATAACATGCCTTTATGTTTTTAGTCTGACACACACAGAAACTAAACACTGAAAGACGGCACTGGAGTTGTCTCTTTCATCTGTTGTGCAATGTAGGAACGTGCTTCACACCGAATCCCTTAGCTCTGTCCATTTCATCAGCTGGTGGGTTGAGGCTGGCAGGAGACAGGGCTTATCCTTCGGATGAGCAGCTCGGACAAGCTGATGGGCTCCAGGCCTGCCACATTCTCTGACTGGACTGTCCTCTTTTCTTTTTGAGTCATGGGAACACTACCTGCACTTGTTAATCATCACTTTCTGCCTCTGCCCTCTCTCTGTGACAGTTCTTTTCTTTGCATGCTGGTGCTCAGAAATACCAAGTACAGCAAAGCTAGCCCCATGCAATGTAAAATATCCTCCAACGTCATCATATTTCCAAGACCATTCCACAACTGGAGATGCCTCACTTTTCACAAAGTGTCTGCTTTTAGCAATCTTGAGTCTTCTCTTGCTTAGTTTACTTGTAAACTCTTTTTAGAGAGATTATCAATATCAAGAAATGCTTTCTTGACGTTTATCCCTTTTAAATTCTTGCAGGTGGGTGTCCAGAACACCTTCATGTAACTAAGCTAATTATATTTATTTCTAAATTAACTACAAAAGTCCTGTTTTCTCTTTTTGTTATACTTCTTTTATTTTGTCGCCTGTTCTGGGTCTGAACAGGGAGAGCCATATGTTGATGATCCCATCACGGCTTTTCTAGAAGGTGGATTGTCCTCATTACATGTGGTTCACTTCCTCCACATTTCTGCTCTTAATATTATGACTTTCTGATCTGCAGAACTTTTATTGACATCAGTATTACAGGTATCCTATGAGTAGTTTTACCTTTTTATCCCCTTGTATTTTACACTCCTAATCTTCCTCTGCAAGTACCTTGTTTATTTTCTCTTTCCTTTTGTGAGTATAGTAACACTTAACAATCTCATATCACCTGCAGATTTGGTGTGCATTCTCCTATAATTACATTAAGAAATGCATTAGTAATATGATTCATTTTCATTTTCTGTGACAGGCAATACCACATGCTTCAGAAGATGGTATGAAAGCTTCACAGACCCACGAATCATGCTGTTATGTACCCATATAGGAAGTTTATACTCTGTGGCTGACTTATGCGTGGTGTCCATTCCAGCTGAACTTGCAAAAGAAAGTATTTAGTTCCCAGGTCTTACTGAAGACCAGTAACAATTGTGTTCTTGGTTCCTTTGAAGTCCCAGAAATTTGTCATTTTAGTAACCGAAAAAATCTACCGATTTTTCTTCCTACCCATCCCACCACCCCACACACCTGTTTGTGAAATGGCACACATCATTATCTGGTTTCCATCTGCAGCTGCACTTTTCTGCAGAGATTTTAATGTCATTTTGCCTGTGTAATATCTGGGTTCTGAATGAGGATACAGATATGATCTGTGAAATTTAATGATGTTCTTTATTCTCTTCCTGGAACCACACTGACCAGAGTCACAAAAATTAAAGGGCACATTTCAACCGTATTTCACCACAAGAAAGTAAATAAAAGTTACCTAAAAGGAAGTTAAGAACCAACAGCTAATTTTTCTTAGCAATGAGAACCCACATAGATTAATAGTTTTGGTCCAAGGGAGACCCAACTGAAGAGAAGGCTTAAACATGAAACTTTGGCTATGTCAAAGGGACTATTTTTTATCTGACCTACAAATCACACCACAACTGCCTACTAATAATAACAAATTTTCACATCCAAATTCAGGAACTATTTTTTTTAATGGAATGACAAGTATGTATTTTAACAAAAAAAACCCCTGTCAGTTTTAGTATAGACAAGATAAACGTAGGGTATTTTGAATATTAACTTCTTTCCTGTCAAAAAAAATGCAGTCTTTTTTTATACTTTGAAAAACATTGTTTTTCAAAGACTAACAATTTCATTTTTAATTTCTATAAGTTTAAGATTTTAAGTTCATTTCAAAACAATGAAAAATGAGAGACAATTACAAATTTTAAAATCCTGACATTATTTGTAGCTTCCTTTTCATAGGGGAAATACATTTCATATCTGCGATTGTATTAATTTGTATTAGTGTTCTAAACAAAAAGTAATTACAATTATGATTCCAGTTATTTGAAGGCTGAAAATGTATTTCCAACACTGACTCATATTTCTTAAGAAGACAGAAGTATATATAGAGTGAAGCAGTAGACTGTGAACCGAATTCAGCCATTGAAATATGTGTGCTAGGAAAACATTATTCAATTTAGCAGCTAAAGATGTTTCTTTACCAGAGACAGATCTAATAAGACCTTAAAGGATGTGAGGCTAAATTCAGATAATGTTTATGTACTGAGGGTAAGATGTCTTTGTGAGCAACAATCTCTGGCAATAACAACAATTTCTTTGGATGGAAAATGACAAGACGGAGGTTGCCTCATGGTGCAATGAAGGGAGGGTGCTTCAGTGCCTGGTGTTTCACGCAGACACTGCTGGGCTCACCACTTACCACCCAGCTGATCTGTTGCCTTCTGTATGGATCACGTCCCTTCTCACCCACCAGAAGTGATGTAGCTGTGGACAGGCTTAGGCAGGGGCAGATTGGTGCACGTGTAAGCAACAGTGACCTGTAACCAACCACCCTGAGCTGCATTCTCAGAATTCTTTAGTAAGGTGGTAGTACACAAAGTGAGGTTTATTTACAATTCGTTCACAATGAATGCTATTAAGTCGCTTAACAAACCCAGCTTACTTTGGTTTCATGTAGATTATGGTAGAGATGGCTGAATGTATTTTCTAGCAGCTAAAAAAAAGGCAAAACAAGCCACTAAAAAATCTATACATGTGAGACTTGCTACCAGGGTTACTGACCACCATCACTGCAGCACGTCACTAGCAAGCTAACCTACATGTTTTATAGTTTTCTTACCAACTGAAACCTACTGTTTCAGTAACTCTTTTCTTAAATAATTAAAGTTTAACACCCAGTGTTCTTCACAGAAGCATTTTATGAATATTGTTGAGTGAGTTCCTACAAAAACAATACAAGAAGATAATTTATTATTTCCAGAAGGGTGTATTTACAGACAGAGAAGTCCTCTGATTTGTTTCCGACCCTAGAAGTTGATCTCTAACACCCTAGTTGCATAACATAGGATGGTTTATTTTGCTTCAGAGTCCAGCTGCTTATTAGTTACACACTACATCTTTCACTACTGTTGTGTCCAGGTCATTTTGGGGATCCTGACTTCTGTCCACCTAAAAATGTCTCTAGCTGGCTAAGAAGGCTACAGCTGTAGTGTTTACCTGATATACTATCTAACCAGAATTGTATGAATGCAGTGCTTTTGCCCTGGGTTATAAACTTCTGAAAATGAAGGTTTAAAATAAAACTGATGATGTAGCCTTAGCTACAGGAGAAGTCTAAGTCATTTCTATTACAGCACAAAATGGGGACATCTTTTTTTCTCTGCAGCATTGTGGGATGCTTGGACTGAGTCATTTCTTTGATGTGTAAATGCACCTTAAGAAGGACATTAAATATTTCAAGTAATTGGTATGAACATGAAATCTCTCATTAGTGTCTTCTAGACAGCTGCAAAGTGCAGATAAGAAAATGCATATGCTAGTACAAGAAAATATTCCAAAATTCTTGAGGGAAGCTTTCTGTCTAGAAATGCCCCTCTTGTTATCGCCCTTCCAGTCTATGTCTGTGCAGCTTGTGTCTACTGCGAAAGATCTGGTGAAGTGGAAAAGTAAAACACTGTGTACGTTAATCTCCTTGCCACAGAGGCTTTTCCTTACAGTGACATGACATCCAGGATCTAGGCTGCAGACCAAAATTATTTTCCCACCTGCTTGCAGAATAGAACTGGAATGGTGCGCATTTAAAACACTTTAATTCATTACGTTTGAGTTTGAACTGTGTTTTCAGCAACTTCCACTGAAGTCCATTCTGAAACTGATGTGACTGTCTAAAATGAAATTACAACAATAATTAACATTCCACTTCATGGTTAATTAAAATAAATTATATTCTGAGAAAACACAAGTTTCCTATCATAGAACTAGTTAATTAGTCTTTTCAAAGCTGCTTTTATAAGATCTGTGGCTTTCACAAGTTTAAAATCTGTTAAATTAATATGGATGTAAAGAAATCATCTGGATTGTTTCTAGGAAAGGAGAAAGTTTGCTTCCCCGCACATACTTCTGGCGGTTTCTGAGAAAGTCTGGGTATATAAATTCACCCTTGCTGAGACTGAGCAAGTTGTCATTGGGAATTAAGAAGAACCTTGGAAGGAAAAGGAATTTCATAACAGGCTGATTTTCAGTGTTCATCGTGGTTACTTACTGCACTGAGGAGAGAAGGGCAGTCAAGTGTACACTGCCAGTATAACCGTGTTGCATAATCTAGTTTAGTGGAGAGACTAGAGATGAAGGCTGGAAACAGAACTTGAGTCCTTCAGAGATCTGGATGTTTTCCAACTACATGACGGTGTAGAGTTGCTCTAGTGAAAATCGGATCTGTTTTTCAGTGGTGCTCTGAAAACGGGGTAATATGTTGTCCTTTGCAGTGTAGAATCCCAATGATAGCAGCTCTCCCTATTATCTATAGTTGTGTCCTGCCTTATGCATTAACGATTAATTCTTTTACATATTTATAAATTTGTAGATTTCTCTGAAGACTAACTTTTTTAATGTAGACTCAGTACTGATTAAAGAGTTTTGATGAATGAACCTTTATGCCTACAGATTGGGATTAAGGCAAATTTTTCACCTGTAGTAGTCTGCAAGCAAACTAAAACTAGGACGGAGAAGGAACAGGCATTTCAGTCATAATGATTTGTGCAGCTCTGGCTTTCTAGTGAGCGTGCAGACCATGCTGATGGATAGGGAAGCTGAATCTTACAGCCAACAAGATCATCTCCTGAGTCTTTTAAGGAAGAATGGCTTCTGAACGGAGCTGCAGTGCGGTAGATATTGCACGGAGGAAATGTTCTGTTGCCAGCGAGGACAGAAGGGAAAAAACTAGTTTAGTGTAGCATATAAATAAAGGAAATTTTAAAAGACCACAATTGGTATCATCAGGTAATCAAACTCTAGAGCAGTGCTTGAGCTAAGGCACTCCTCAGGTCAAGCTTGTTGGATTTGTGTGTCTAATATCCTGGGCCACAAATAGTATTTCAATTTTCAGATCTCTCTGCCAGTCAGAACAATTTTTTTCCTTTAATGTTAAAAAAGAACCATAGCACAGCACCCAGTAAGAAGTACAATCATAAACGATGCTGAGATTTTAAATTAGATATTTGATACCTGGCTTCTCTTCCTCAATTCAGCAACAAGCAAGTGTTTTAGCCATTAGTGCTACCTATCCATTTGTCTCATATTGTCTTAAGTACATAACAAAATCAAGTTCAGTGTGGAACAGTTTTTCTCTTCCTGCATTAGTTTCAGATTTTTACTTCCTTTTCAGACCTGATGACAAGCTCATAAATCCATAGATTTGTTTGATTTTTTTCCCAGTCAATATAACAAAATATATCACTTCCTCCTAAAAAACCTGCTTTTCTTATGTCATTAAAACACTAGAACTGGAGCAACAGTAATACTGCTTATCTTTTAGTAAATTTCTTTTGTGGTGCAGTTTAGCAAGGGAAAATATTTGTAGTTGTTTCATTAACAACCTGAGTTTTATACTCAGCTCTGCCTAATATATCCTTATGTAACCTCATGAGTAAAATGCATTATGTGTACTTACTCCTGAACAATAGCACTAAGAGACCTGGACTGATGCTAAGGAGTTTGAATGTTCAGAAATAATACCATACGTAAGTGGGAGAGCTGGGACTGCACAGCTCAGTGAATATTCCTCTGAGCTATAAATAGCTTTTGGAAAAGGTATCAAATGCAATTCTTAAATGCCCAGATATACACAGTTCATAACCCTGATGTCTTGCATTGCTGAGTATTTTTGAGCTTTTAAGACCTACCATTTGTAGATCTACCTTTTGTACCAGTTCCTGCAATCTGGGTTATTTTCAGATACAATATTAAGGCAAATTCAGAAATACCTGTACACAGAGAAAAGATACAAGTTAGCTAGCCTTTTGATCTGGCAAAAAAAGAGCATGATTTACCAAATGACAATCAAAATTATCAATGCCCACATTAGAAAACAAGACAGAACATTTTAAATACACCAATAAGTAGCTGTTAGGCCATCCTGATCGTGTAATAAATCCCTTTTACTTTTCAGCCCTCAGTTCAAAACTAGAGAGGTTTCTCCAGAAGGTACTTGAGGGCAGATCATTTTCATTGCACAATAAAAGAGAAAGTTCTTTCTGTGAATGTATCATGAATAAAAGATGTTGTCTCATTGATGCAACAGTATCTTTTGGCCAGAAAACATATGCCTTGTGTGCTTCGAGCTTCAACGCAGCATTCATCGACACAGTAAGAGCGTTTAAATGTACGAGAGGTACTGATTAATATACAGAATTTGCCTGCTATGTTCATTATTTTGATGAGAGAATCAAAAGCTTACGTAACTAAAGTTGAAGATGAATGCCTACATTAGTATGTTTTGTAGAAAGATAGGAATCTGACAGTTTTGTTAGAATAAATGTGAGGTACTTAGCTTACTCAGGCAAGTCTAAGTGTTTTACTCTGATTTTCCTCATAGAACAAACACAAGTGATATTATATTGCCTGCTAATAAAAACATTTAGAGTTTTATAATGTCTTATATGTAATATTTTTTATATTTTCCGATTTTGTAGACTATTTCATTGCTAATAACAGTTCACAGTAGTTAACTAATTTCAATATATCAACTTGATCTCAGAATAAACCTACCTTAACAACCTTGAAACTGCAATTCATTATTGCTATGCGTTTGTACTGTGATTCAGTTATATTTTCCCTAAAGGACTTTGTCCCAAATGATCATTGTGAAAGAATTGAAGCTGTGCTCCAAATATTATCTGACAAGTCTTAACTTTTGCTTCTTAGCTATTCAAACTTCATGGTATTAATTTAGCTGAAGGGATTGGCCTTGGGGTTAGAGGGTTTTGGTATTTATTAGAAATTAACCTTGAGGACACTATTATAACCTTGAATTTCCATGTTTATCTGCCAAAACCGTTCCATGTGGTGAGTCTTCAATCTCAGAGAATCATTTACTGACTATGGGCAAAAGGTAAGGATCTTGACATTAAAATGCTCTGTAGCATTCAAACCGCAGAAGACGTAGTGATCAAATTTTGTATTACTGTGAATTAATCTCCTTCTAGTCATCCCAGAATACAGAAGTTTTCTTGGCCTTTCTTTTTCATCTTCCCAATTACATTGATAATTATTTTCTGGTTTTCATTATCTTGACACAATCTGTAAATCTTTCACATTGGGAACTTCACAACATTTCAGGTCTCTAGAAGAAGGATATGTCTTGTTTCTAATTTTGATTCCAAATCAAGAAAGTATTTCAATATGTTGTACACTCTCAGCATATGGGTAGTCACACTGAAGTCAACAGGTGACTCATACTTGAAGAGAAGCATATGGTTAAGTGGCAGGGGTTTTTTTTCCAAGTTTGGATCTAAAAATCATGCTGGAAAAGCTTGACTATAACAAAACTGCTGTTACTCCACTGTGTGGAAGAGCAGGGCACCTGACATATTTCCATATTTTCTCCCTGTGTGCCATGAAGCTATATTTTGCAGGATTTCTTTCTATCTATGTGTATGAGGTTAGTGGAAGAGCTGACATAAAGTGATCCTATACAACCACAAGTAATCTTCACTATGTAACTGGAAGGCTGGATTAACAGTTCTACTAATGCTTTGCAGAGATTATCTATTTGAGTTCTGTGAAGAATTACAGAATAATATCAGATGTTGTGCAGTAACCAAGGTTTTGTTAGAGAGATACTAAACAAGATTGTATGCTAGCTTATTTTCCAGATTTATTTCTTTGCACGTCTCTGCAAAGAGTTTCTATTCAGGTCACAAAATAGCACTAGATTTTAAAATGTCCATTTCACTCATTAACTTTGACGGGGCTAGATCTGAATGTATCATGTTCACTGCTTCTCTTTCGTATGCATTGTAATTGTATATGTAATATGTAATTGTAGCAGATGAATAAGATTGCGTTGGTGTATTCTATTTGGCATAATCCATTCATTAAATCATTTTTTTGTATTTTATATTGCCCATTTGTGTGATGGAAAGCAGAGACTTCTAGGAGCAGGGTCCAAATCCAGCTCTGCTCTATCTTGGATTTTAGCTAACCAGTGGATTTTTACTCTCTTTGAGTGTGTGGAGACAGGTCCATATTACAAAGAGTAATAGAAATTTCTTGGGTTTGGTGAGTTTGCTGTTATTCAGTGCTGTTGCTTGCTGTATATGTGGTCTTTCTCGTGTTTGAAAGGTGAGGCAGTAGCTGCAGAGGAAGATTCTCACTTCTTGATCTGAACAGTCTGAAGGGCATATTGTGCAACCTTCACTCATGAGCTGAAGCATCTGCAAGGGGTTGGTGGTCAGGCACAGCTTAGCACTCCTACAATAGTTTCCACTGTAGAAGACGACCATTGAAATGCCTTTTAGAAGCACCTCAGTAGCCATCAGCTGTGCTCTCTCAGAGTGTCTATGCAGTTTACTGCCACTGAACATCGAAGCCTGATACCTACTCAGGCTCTCCAGGTTGCTAACAGAAGTGACAGAGTGACATTTTGGCTGCCACAGTATGCCACCTAAGTTATTAACCTTAAAAGAAAGTCAGCAATAATTTTAAGTTAATGTATGAGCACTGAATTGCAGCAAGTATATAATCCATTCGCTATTTCTGATGCAGTGGCAATAATCTGTGCTAGAGGTAAACAGCTCAGATTGGTGACCTCTTGAATCTTCATGAATTCTCAGAGACCATGGAGAGATTGAAAATCTGTCATCGACTGCACTGGGAATTTAAATGTCTAACTTAGATTCTTTGATACTTAAATGCTTTGAATCATTCTCTCCTTGAAATAACAAAAAAAAAAACCGCAACAAAAAAGAACAACTCACAACTCCCCTACACATCTATGCTGGGCTTTTAAAGCAGATATTTGGAATCATCCCCTTGTGTCATGTGCATATTGGTACTATCTTTTTGCAGTTCATTGATTTTGCCCATCATGTATTTTACCCATCACCTCACAGCTTTGCAGTAACCTTTTCAGTAGAAACTTGGATTTTTAAATTAAATATATTAATTTTTTTCTCCCATAGCCACTATTTTATTTACAGTCAACGAACACTAAGAGATAATTCCTTTGCAGAATCCATGCCAATTAGATCGTGCCAGCAAGCCTGGTCTCTCAGGTCTCTTTTCATTCTGCTTAATTTATCATTTCAACACATTTGCCAGATTTAGACGTGAGGTTTATTGGCCTAGAATTGCCAAGATCAAGCCCTGGAGTTTTTAAAAATGCAGGCATAAGACTTCATTTCTGTAACTACTTTTTAAGTATAGCTGTTTTCAAAACAGACTTTTGTGCTTTCCAGACTACAATAAGTAAGGGATGTGGAGGAAATACGCATGGAAGTCCCAGTTAGTAGCTGAGGGAATCAGGCACTTTAATCTCTCCCATTCTTTTGCAATCTTACCTATACAGTGAAATTCCAGTAATCTTATTAAGGTACAAATTATTGTACTGAGGGTGATCTACCCTTTTAAAAGGTGCTTGCTGAAGAATGATTGATTGCAGAGGATGAATCCTGAGCCAAGCACCTAGGGTCCCTGCAGGAATACGCTGGCTTCATCTCCATACTTTTCAGCCTGCCACATCCTGCCATTAGCCTTTCTCAGGTGCTGAAGGTGCTGCCGTACCTGGGAGTTCAGCTGAGCAGGGATGTGTCAGTGCTGCTGACTCGTGTGTAGGTCTTGGTTGTTGCATTGAGAGTTTGCTTCATTCTGATGTTCTGCTGAACACCACAGTATCAGTAAATATGCTTCTGAGTCCAACAGATGTTTTATCACATATGAAAAAAAGTAGAAATGAGTGTAAAATCACATTATTTCAGCTGCCAAAGTGTTGCATCAAAATAAAAAACCTTTGCGGTGGATTGTACTGTTCGGTTAGTATCATAAGGGATCCATGGCTAGCTAAATGCTGTCACTGTACAAAATGAATGTGGCAAATATTTACACTGACTGAGAAAAACTGATGGCAAAACTTTTACTGCAAGACTCAGCCTATCCAAGTTCATATAACAGCAGTTCAGAGCTGAGGCTCCTTACTTGTTGTAATTAAAGAACCTTTTCCACAGTTATAAGCAAATTTAAAACAAATTAATGAAGAAGTCTTGCAATTTGGACAGTAGATGTTGCTTCGTCTTAAATATTTACACTGACTGAGAAAAACTGATGGCAAAACTTTTACTGCAAGACTCAGCCTATCCAAGTTCATATAACAGCAGTTCAGAGCTGAGGCTCCTTACTTGTTGTAATTAAAGAACCTTTTCCACAGTTATAAGCAAATTTAAAACAAATTAATGAAGAAGTCTTGCAATTTGGACAGTAGATGTTGCTTCGTCTTCACGGCAGCTGTGTATTGGCTATTCAAACACAGCTGATTTTAAGCATACCCTCTCCCTAACCTCAAGCAGTGGGTAAGGGAGTTGTAACCGCAGGAAAGTTCGGCTGGCAATGGCATTAAATTTTGACATATTTGAAAAAATTAAACCTAGCAAATTAAGGGCTAAGTGTAGAATTCAGCCAGAACTGAAACATTACTTTTGTAACTTCTGAGCCTTGTCTCTAATGTTTCAAGTGTGCAGACCGCAAAGGCTGCAAATTACTGTTTGTAATATTCCTACATATAATGCACCTAAACCCCATGAAAATATTTTCTTTGTATCCTATAAATGTGTAATAAGAACTTGATCTCTATCACTGTTAGCAATAAGGCAGAATGCTAGTGAACCTTATGACTATTCATCTCAGTCTATTCTGATTAAAGAATATGAAAGAAATAAATTATTATGGAGGGATATCTCTTACTAGCTGATTTAGTGCTGATCTCTCTATCTGAGATTGCTTGTGGACCAAGATACCCGGCGATGTAATTGCTATTTCTTTGCATAAATATCAGTCATACATTTCTCTTGACCTTTTAGTCTATTTAAAGCAAAAAGGAAATAGATATTTATTGTTTGCCAGCCCTTTTTTCTGTCTCATTTCACTGCATATGTTCTGGAATCCAGTTTTCTAGGCAAGCTTACTGCATTCATTCTATTCGCCATTCTACCATCTGTGAAGTAATTAACTTTTGACTTATGGAAAAAAGAATTAAGAAGAATTACAGTCATTTTATTTGTTTCCCAGTAGCCCTGAAAGATAAGCAGTAATATTGTTTCTATTTAAGCCAGGAGCATACGTGAAAATCCAAAATCTGAAAGTTGCTCACAGCTTCCTTTACAGTAGCCATTTTAATTTTATTGTAGATAAAATTTTACTCTCATTACTATAAAGACTGCTACAGTGAGCTGTATTTCTGCATCTGGCTTGAGTGTGGCCCTGAAATTTAATATGAGGACTGGATTAAATAGTTTGATATAGATTGACATCCTCCTCTGCCAAACCACAGCCCCCCCAGAAGCAAGACTGAAAACTGTTTAGAGATTTTCAATGTTTTATATGTTTGGGGGTAGGAAAGAAATATATTATCGTTTTTTAATTGTAATCTACAAGGAGATTTATATTACTATGGATGTTAAAAGAAGATGCTGATGACCATCCTTACATATTAGTTTCCAGTTAAAAACACCTTACAGACCTATTAGAGTGCTGATCATGTTAGATGATCACAAAGAATGTTCTGTTGTGCGCAAGATCAGAGAGCTGGCAAAACATCTATTTATGTGCTTTGCCTACACCGATTCACAGTCTGATGAACTAGCCTGAAGCATTCAAGTTCACACTATAGAGAAACCATGTGTAGCTACTCATTCAGGTTCGTTCACTGATTACCTTTCTTCCCCGCTGTTTTATTCCAGTTGAGTTGACACAAAGTGAATTAACAGATATGCCAGATGTACTTGCTGCCTTTACCAGTTTTCCCACCTGTAGCCCCAGGTGTTGCCCCTTGCGAGGCAGGGGTGGCTGGACCACACAGGAAGTTTGCAATCCAAAAGATGGAAGAAACTGTAATCTTTATATGTCAGACTCCTTCCTGCACAAGTTTAAGGAGAGCTTCAGATGTGGTTCAACCCTTCCCTGGCGTGGGTATACAACAGCTACAGACATCCTACTGCAGTACGCACTGGGAGTCAACAATACCAGGATTACAGTCTTTCCTTTAGAGCTGCTGATGCCGCAGAAATTATGTCCTGGGGTGGTCATTTCATGGCCTTTTCCATGCAGTACTTTCTGTGCAAGAGTTTCTAGTATGAGGAATAAGTCTTTCAAGTAACTGACTCATCTGGCTGCTGGTGATAGTTCACCTATCTGATGAGTGAGCTGAACAGATTGTATGGATGATAATTGAGGAAGCACAGTTTCAGGCCAGGGGTGACAGCAAGGTTATCCAAAATAGGGTTACAGCAAAGCAAACTATCCATAAACCAGCTCTCCTGGAGAACTGAAGGCCATGCTACCAGCTAAAACATTCAGAGAGCTGAACAAAGGTAAGGAAGGACTAAGAGAACAAAAGTCCATGCTTGGGCTCCATCAGATGGGATTTGAAACTGCTGTGCCTGTCACAGTCCTGGAAAAAAAGTAGCAGAACCAGTCCCTGCCTTTCTGCATATTGCAGGAAGGAAAAGATTCATCCCAATTAACCATAAAAGCACAGAAGCATGCCAGCTGCTCATCTCTGCAGCCCTTGCAAACCATGTAGACATAGGTAAATTGTTAAATGGAACAGGTTACATTTACTTATTTTCTAACAGGTTCTCCATCCCAAATACTCTGAGAATTATCCAGCTGTATTCAACATTTTATTCTGAGACAACAGAAAAAATTTTAATAGGATATAAACAGCACACCAGTTTTAGTTTGACTGCAGAGTTTAAATGGCTGGTGAACTATGTATTGCCCACAACACTTCAAAGTTTTATTACCCTTCCAGCAGCCACAGACTTGGGTCTTGTTATAAAATTTAGAAATGCAGACTTGTTTATGTGCGTTTTCTTATAGCTCCATCTTGTAGTTTCAACTATGCATTCAACATTATAATTATATGTGTATGGATAATGTTCTTCAGGAATATGGATGGGTGCCCTGGAACTGATGGAATCAAAAACCTGTCATAGTATTAGCTGATAAAACCTTTTATCTCAGTTTTCCCACCTGTATCATAAAAGTTATCTATTAGTACTCCTATACACTCAAACTAAAGTTAGTTTTTGCAGGGATTTAGTTAATGTTGGCACAGTGCCTTCAGAAGGCGAAGATCTCATCTTTGTAACATCTGGTATAAGACAGTCCAATCCCCCTAATTTGGGCAAATCCTTCGGTAGTTTAATGTAGTATTTTAATGCCTGAAACCATTTACTACAATCAGCAAACTTTAGTAATGCACAGTCCATTTCTCTCTTTAAATAAGTATACAAAGTAAGTATTGCTTACATTAGCACTGAAGGATATAGCATTTTGACCTTTCACCCTGCTGTGCCGGGTGAAAATGGCAGTTTTTGTGTGCTCTAACCTAGTATAAAACTAGATCCATTGTCACTCTACTGATTTACCCACGATACTTTGGACACCCAGGAATGGGATTGGCTTTTTGGGTAGAGTCTCCTGGGGGTTGCTACAGAAATGTTTCACACAAGTGCCCTGGGTAGAGGCATACTTGAGGCAGGAAAATAAGTGCCAAAGTTCGTGCTTTTTTTTGTTTCTTATGTGATAGATTGGACTTTAAATCAGATGTTAATCATCTCAAAGTGTATCCATCAGTGTCTTACTAACTTACCAGCTAGATTCTCAGACATCTTCCCTGGCTCTGATTTAAGTTGTTTCTGTCTACAGTTTACAAGATTGTCTTTTTAGGAGCAGCTTTGCTATCTTTAGAAATAGTTGCTGTATTTAAGAATAACTTGCATAAGCAGTAGGTTTAATTGAAGTGGATTATGCACAGTGTTTTCTGGATATATGGTAGAGCTGGCTTAATATGCGGAAGGGCCCAGAAAATAAAAGGAAACATGTTTTCTAGTTGTTAAATATTAGGGGATTGTTTTCATCTTTAATATTTGATCACTTTTTATTGCCCAGTGTAACATGGTTGAAATATATGCACATTGTGTAAAATCCTATGTATGCTGCCTACTGAAATAATTGTTACTACTCTTGAAGGTCTGAATGCCAGATATTAACATCAGTTTCATCTATTCTGTCTTTTACCCAGTAAACCTTTTTGAGTGTTTAGTATTGAATACCAGAATGCTGTGTCATATGTAGCTATCTGTACCATCATGAATCCTCTTCATTATTGTCATCATAAACCCAAGGCCAGTTAGTTCTTAACCATTGGTACAAGGACAAAATATCATCTCCCTCAAATGTCCCTCTCGGATTACTGTAATAGAAAAAATGACACATTAAATGTTCTGATACTGCCATAAATTATAACATTTATAGATTTCTTTATTCACTTATGTGTTTATTTTTTATTTTCTTTACATTCAGCTAAAGTTTTCTTCTCTGTCGTGGCAGACGAGAGGCTTTTGCTAAATTTTGGGCAGCCAAAAAAGCAAACACACAAAACCTGACTTAAACTTCCAGACCATCTGAGACAAAACTCTTCATATTCAACAGCCACAAAACATCTAACACTTAACAGAGTCAAGGAGAATTTCAGGGGCAATTCACAGAGAAGAAGCAGTTATAGCTCAAAAGAATCATGCACCTTAGTTTTGGATAAGACAATATTCCTTTGGGTAATCCTTTGATCCTATAGCCTCCCCTTGCCATTAGAGTAGTGTTGCATTTGTTAGCGTTACACATCAGCCGCAGTTTGGCCCTGCATACTGGTACATCTCTTACTAGCCAAGAGTTCTGTATTTACTTTGTAGATAAAACAGATCTAGGTTGAACCACATGGATTGCCTATTTCAGGAAGGAACAAATGCACTACCTCTGCACTTCTAGTAATTTTGCTGAGACTGTGGTGAAGTTGGTGAGTTTCATCTTGACCTCTTGAGGCCCATTTCTCAGTAGAAATCATTTGATGTGAAATTCAAAGTTTCTTCAGAGTCCAAATTTGTTGACTTTCCTGGTTACAGTGTTAGACTCATTCTTTTACTCAGTGTGCAGCAAGGACCCAGAGATGAGAGCTCTCTGTGTCACCAGAGACTCGGTGGACAACTGTCAGTGACTATTCGGTACACAGTTCATTCTGAGAGAGTGGAATCTGCCTCTTTGGAAGCTGCAAAATAAATATCCTGTTCAGTACAGTCTTTCACGTTATTCCTTTCAATCCTTGAATGAAATACCATCTGGTCCTGATGATTTACTGTAATTACATCTCTAATTGCTCTGTAACTTCCTCCTTAGAGTTCAATCTCTGTGAGACATATTCTGATTTACCATTAAAATTGCCTTCAGTATAGCAATTCAGTTATCGGGATTCTCCTCTTTCTGCATCCAAACGGTGTAGAAGGATAATGGCTACCATAAGATAGGATTTTTTTGGCCTACAGAAATCCTGCTTTGGTTAAATAGAGACGTTTTTCTTGGAAAATATTTTACAGATCAGACAAGTAATGGAAGGAGATGGATTGGGAACTTCTTAGCATTGAAAAATCTGATATTTGTTATCAGTTCTACTGCTTACATCTCTCTAGACTCAGAATTGACATTATCATTGTCAATCTCATTGACATTATGCCTTTACTGTGGAATGTTTTCCTGCATTTAATGTCTGTCCCTGTTCTTCAATGCTTCGTTCTGCTGTTGCTCAAAGCCATGCTGACTTCCCTTGTATTTTTAAGAAATCTTTTTAAAGCACTGAAAAGAAAAAAACTGTATACACATTTTTCTGTCAATGTGCATGCATCTTTCTGGCCCTGTAGTTATAGTGTAACACATCATGACTCATAGATAAAGTTAAAGCATTCTAGTTAATGACACGTCACTGAAAAGTTGAAAGTTCTTTGTGAAAGCTAAACACCGGTTAGCTCAGTGGTTTGAGCGCGGTGCTGGTAACAAGGACCAACACCGAGGTCTCGGGTTCGGTTCCCGCTCGGTCCCCATGTGTTGCCTGGTCTAGTCGAGAGGTGGCGTCCCTGCCCAAAACAGGGAGGTTGGACTAGATGACCTCTAAGGTCCCTTCCAGCCTAGGCCAGTCTATGATTCTATGATCTATTCTTTGATAGACTTAAAATCCACACTTCAATTAGAGGAACAGATAAAGGAAACCTTTTTTGATCCATGAATCAGTAATAGAGATCATAACACAAGAGCATTCTGCAAACAGTGCAAGACACAAGACATGTCCTAAGAAAAAGCAGTATGTTTAGCCCTAACTCTTGCTTTCCACATTTTGCTGTTGCCATTTCTTCTTCTCCAGTGGTTCTAAATCATTTGCAAATAGATTTTGTAAATCAATGCCTCTTAAAGAAACGACATATCTTACTTCTATCTCGGACCTACAAAAGAACTTTCTGTTGCTAGATGTATCACTTCTTACTGCATATCCAAGAGCAAATGGGAGAATATAACCAACAGAATTCAGCTTCACCATATAGATCATCAGCTCAGTATGGTGACATCATCCTTGCTCACACTCATTAGGATCTCAGGATTTTTTTATTCATTCTTTATTCCGTAGGAACAGCCCTGGGAGCCTGAGCAATCTCAGCAACATTTCAGGTCAATATCATCAGTGTGGTCAGCTTAAATTCCTGCATTACAATGTGATTATAATCATTATCCCACATAGTTTCTCTTGCAAGATTTCACCTGAGGCTACTTCAGAGCTTCTGAAGCAGAATGTGTGTGTTTATAGTATCACTTCTCAAGTGCTGTCTTCAATTTCTGTGTCTTCCTTCCCTCCCTTCAAATGTATGGTCTTAACACATACCAAGGGAAGGTGTATTGAATCTCAGTTTTCCGCTCTAACTGAAAATGTATTGAAACGGAGACAATCCGGTTCGCCTGCAACGATTTTGTTCTCCTAAAAAAGAAGTCACACTTCGCATGCTGACAGACTGCATTGTGCATATTACATTGGCCATGTTCCCTGTGTCAGGCAGTAATTTTCAAACTTATACATTCAGCAGGAAATAACTTGCACAGCACAGCAGTTATCAGATGTAAACAACCACCCATCAGACTATTTTAAACAGTCAACAATCCCCAGGCTGGCAGGTAATGTGAAAGGCCAATCCATCCGTTACAAGCAGGAGAGTGAGTAATGAGTTGAAAACGTACCATCCTGTGCCACAAGAGGCCACACTCCAGGCTCTCTCTGAGATGCCCTTTGGCATCCTTATAAAAAAAAACCCATGTATTACTAGAGTCCAAACCTATTTGCTGTTAAGAAATTACAGTAATTCAAAATATTTTCTCTATATGGATGGACCCTATTATCTATTTTTCATTCTCTCTGCACCATCACCTCATTGTGCTTCCAGGGGGACTGGAAGTGCTAGATGGAATGCAAGTTTCTAACATCTCTGAGATAAGACATTTGAAGTCGTTAGATCTACGCACCAACCAAAGAGCGATATCCCGATGTACAAGGGATACATAGAGACAAATATTTCAGAAAATATATAGTTATAGTAAATTCAGTGAACATGTGATTGTCAGCTGCTTTAGTTGGTGGGAGGAGGGGTTATATAGAAATAACCTAGGTTATTTAATTTCTTTCCGAAGTCCTCTCCCTCTTCTGGAGTCTGTGTTTATGCAAATCTGAATGTTATCTTCACAATTGTTGGTGTCTCTCCTGTTAAGCTATACCACTGTTACAAAGACATTTATACTGTTGACATCATTATAATTAGTATAATGGGTTAGCTGTTGTACTAGTTAGAAAATCCTTCCCTGACTAGATGAATATACTTCTATGATTTGTGAGGCCCTTACTTATTCTGGATTGAGGTTTAAAATACTCAGCAAAAATTATTCTCAAATCTAAAAACGTTGTGAACTTTATGGAAAATTGCTACATATTAATAGAGCAAAAATGTTTTTCCAACACAATGATTGTCCAATATTTGTTCTCCTTTTCTTAAAGTATTAATCATCCATGCAGAAAATTCAAACAGTACTTGTGTTAGGCAATAAATCAGAAAACGCTATTTCTTTGTTGTTTTGTTCAGTGGCTCACTATTTGTTTTCAGGTTATTTTTGGTGTGAGGGAAAGGGCTAGCATTTATCTGGATTTGTTCAGCAAATGTTGGAATGGAATATTTTACATTAAACAGCTCAGCATTATGACAGTTTAAAACCTATGAAATTTATAAATAATTCATTTTTAATAAAGAGAAGAATATACTGGCAGAAGTCTAAGAGTTATGGACCCTTTCTTCTAAGATGCAGAGACAAAACGTGATTTGTCTTCAGGCAAGAATAATTGAAATGTCATCCAAGATCCATGCACCTTGACCTCTTTTCACTGAGTAACACACCAGTTGCATGACAGGTACACTTGAAATATTAAATTTTGATAGAACTAGGAAGTGCAACTAGAACTAGGAAATGCAATTAGAACTAGATATGTATGTCAGTAGAAGTGAGAGACATGGCTAATCTACCAGGAAGAAAAAACTATTCTGTCCACTTCAGATGGAGCACCCAATCAGACACTGTATCACTGGAATGGTGATAGAGTTCCAATCAGTCCCTTTGATAGGATGATGAATTGTGTCAGATTTTTACAAGTGAATGACATGGGCTCTCTGGCATAAGATTTGAGGAGAAAAGCGGATTTAATCCAGAAGTAACTGACAGCATGAGAAATTGAAAGGGTCAAAGGGGGGAAAGCAGAAAGTGCTTTCTCAGAAAAGTAATTTTTTATTCAGTATAACTAAACCAATCTAAATGAGCCTTTCAAAGAGTCAGACTAGATAAAATATTCAGACAGGCTATTTTAGTCTGGTCTCTGTCTATTCTGTATAAATCTGTTTTTAATCTGTGTTCCCTTCCCCAATATAAATAATATAAGAGTAAGATTGTATAGAAGAGATAAAAATACAAGGCCATAATAATTCCTTAATGGTCTCAAATCCAACCTAAAAGTTGAATGCCTACATTCTGAGGCCACTTTCTCAAATTGTTGCATGTCTGCCATCCTACTGGTAACTCCTGTGGGGATATAGAGGGGAGGCATTCCTTACTGCATGGAGAAAAGCATTTTCCTGACTTGTGAGGCAAAAAGAGACTTTCCCTGAAGCCCCAGAATATGTTCTCATACTGTTATTGCATTGGCAGAAGCATATCTTTAACCACACCATTATTAAAAAGAACAATATGGACAGTGATAATACAGTCAGTTAGCCAGAGCAGCTCTGCAGAAGTGAATATAGTGGGAATTCTGGACTGAAAAGCATGTTACCAGCTGACATGGTGACATTTCGTTGCAGTATTGGCCTCTTCTGCATCACCTGAAGTCAGTCATCGTAGCAAACCAGACTAAAAAGGGAAAGAAATCAAGGGCCTTAGCTGGGATTTCAGTAGAATTAGGTAATTAAATCCAAAACTGCTGAAGACTACTGTGCAGCTATCACCTAAACCAGTAACAGTCCATTTGTTGCTTTAAGTTCCTCCAGAGTGATAACACATACGAGTTGCCTCAGTCTTGGCACAATGGAGCAAACTCCTTCATTGCTTTACCCCAGTACTTGGAAGAGAAGCATCACTCCTCTTATTAAGCTTGAGCAGCTCAATCCAGACATCATTAGGTTTAACTCAGTCTGACAGTTTTTCAAAAGAAAACCCTTTCTGTGACAGTTTGACCTTCCTTGTAAAAGATAACCTTTACATAGCACAAGACGATGGTGAACTTGTTTGTCAAAGAACTGGGACGCCGGTTTCAATTCCCTCCTCAACATTTAAGCTACCAGTTCATACATCAATACCCTAATCATCAGACATTGACTCTTCTTTGTAGGAAAATGTGTCTGTCTTCTGAAAAATTATGTCACTTTGCATTATTGGATTGGAGACAAAACCTGTCTTTGTAGATGATTGATCTCTAGTCTCGAGGCTACGTGGGGTTTTTTTGGTATTTTGTTCAATGAACCAGGAAGCAGTTCCCCTCTCCCCGAGCAGTGCTTTGAGATACCAATTTTTATATGGAAATGGAAGACCACTTCCGTTAGTTTTGATTTTAAAGAAAAGCTCAGAGGCATATTTAATGGGTGGATCTCATACTAGAGAAGAGAAGAGGAATCTGGATGATATGCCCAAAAGGCAAGATTTAATGATCCTGCTGTCCTAATGCTTAACTCTAGGCAGATTTCCACTCAAGATACTGATTGTTCTGGTTCCCATTTGAGGATATCTATCTATGAGCCACCACACCTGTGAAGGCAGATGCCTGCAAGACAGCCATTCCTGTCCTTACTTTTGGGATCATCATCTATTGGATCCAGCCTTGAGAGCACATTGCTGTTGGGCAGCAGCAAACTAACTTTATGAAATGTAATTTTTAAAATTTCTTCTTATCTATCTAATAAATTGAAACCTTAAAAAAGAGAAAGAGTCTGGCCTAGAGAGTTAAATTTATCATGACATTAATCTGTGTTTTTACTCTGCTTAGTTTAATTTGATTCTTTCTCTCTAATAAGTCACATTTTTATTAAGACAGTCTAAAATGAATTGCAGGGACTGTTACTGGATGATCATTGTTGAATATTTCAGAGGTAAACGAAAATGACTCCTGCCCTCAAGTGAAGCACGAACAGCATAAGGGCATAAACACTGATGGGCATGAGATGGCAAATTGTAACATGAAGTAGCTGTGAGGCTCCTATCAGTAGATCTTGGCTAGAAGACCTGATACGGGCAGTAAAAATGCTTTTAATTTCTTTAGGGACTACATGAGATATACTGTCAGTCCTACTTAATTGTTTGGATTCTTTTGCAGTGGCCATCCATGCACGTGCCACATGCCAGATGTACACAGCATAGCTGGAATATTATGTACAAATTCATGTACAGATTTGACAGTATTGCATTACAGATGAACCAGTGAATTTCAACAATTATCTCTACCAGGCTGGCCCTCCTAGTCAAGCACTTTTCCTCTCCTTAGAAGGTGGCTATCAGTGATGCCAAACTATACAAACAACACTTAGTTCCTCTTTCTAATTTGCATTGGCTTGAAATGGACTTGTTCAGATATACTTGAAGGCAGAATTGAGTCCATAAAAGTCCCATTCCTGCGAAGTGTGATGTGCATGCAAATAACTCATCCTACAAAGATTCCCTTTGACAGCATTAGGTTTATGGCCAAATGTACCATTTTGTGAAATCAATACCAGTGGCAAGAGGAAAGTTTTTTGAGAACATGATATGCATGGCTTTTCGTAGCCATTGGAAATGAGTGTTCAGTAAAAATTACTGCATTGGAATTTCAGAAATTAAAAGAAAGAAAAGTAGTATTTCTTCTTCCTAGAATATGACTAGATGTATAGTTCTTCTGGTTTACCAGAAAATATTGCCAAATATAAACACAGTAATGTCTTTGACAGTACCTGCTGTCATACTCTAAAACTATCTTTACTTAAAAGGCTGTTGAGCATAAAAGGGTCGTGAGTCCTGAAGGAGTTTATTAGACTCTATGAACTGTATCAATGAGGACAAAAGATTTCATTCTAGTATTGTGAGGCTAGTGCTGTATATTGTAGTATAATTAAAATCAGTTACTGAAATGGTGATAAGGTCACAGTTAGTATCCCTATTAGGATAATAAAATGTGTTTACTTTTTTCCCAAAGGAATGGACTCACAGGACCAGGGTTTTAGGTGAAGAGAGCACAGATTGTATAAAGCAGTTGAAAATAGTAGAATAATCACTAGAATTGTAAGATAAAAGCGGCAGCAACTGATTATGTTATAGGTTGATGCCATCCAGTGGAGCAGTGAGGGACAGATTTTCAGGAGTATCTGGTACAAGATACCATTTACAGATCAGGCTACAGAATTGCTTCTCTTTGATACAATTTTAATTGAACTTGATTATGTTTAGTGATGATCAGTTTACTTATGTTCTAACCTACAGTTACAAAATACTCTTCCTATATGCTTTGGTCTTTCTCTGTATATACACACAGGCATATATTGCATGTGCTGTGTGTCCGTGGGCACATACAGACAATAATAATGTTATATAGGACAGTTTCCACATGAAAAGTCACACCTCAGAAGAGCAGTTATTAAAAGAAAAACAAGGTAATTTTTGCTGAGGTAAATTAAGTTATAAACATACACTCCAGAGTGGAGCAGTGAATAGGAGATATACTAAATGAGCTGCATGCAATTCTGAATGCTGGTAGAAGTAACCTGCCTACACCATCATAACAATATCATAATTTATTTATGTGGCCTCTGTTTAGAAAATAAGGAAATACCAAAGAACTTAGTGTAACATGGATTGCAGATTGATTCATTGCATTGCTAAGCTGCAGAAAAATTGCCCATAGATACTGATTTTATTGTGTTCAGTAAGCAGAACTGATATTCTGATTAGTTTCAAATTAGCAAATCAGGGCAAAATTTTTAAAAAAATAACTCAGGCCCTAACAAGAAATCAGCTTGCTATTTTTTTTTATTATTTACAATGTTAATATTCATCCTCCAAAATATTATTCTCTTTTAACAACTTGAGTTCTTCAATTTTATGGTAACAGAACTGTTAATTTAAAAAAGGTATACAATCATCATTATAGCAAAATACTCCTCAAGAAAAGCACTGGTTGCATGAAAATCATGCTGTTAATCATCAGATGAGTGCAAACAACAAAATATTTATGTCAAAGTCAGAAGATTGAATTATGGCTCTACAGGGGGTCTGGGCAGGCTGGATTGAGGGATTGAGGCCACTTGTATGAGGTTCAACAAGGCCAAGTGCTGGGTCCTGCCCTTGGTTCACAACAGCCCCAGGCAATGCTGCAGGCTGAGGAAGAGTGGCTGGAAATCTGCCCAGCAGAAAAGGACCTGAGTGTGTTGGTGGACAGCTGGCTAAACATGAGCCAGCAGTGTGCCCAGGTGCCCAGGGAGGCCAACAGCATCCTGGCCTGTATCAGAAACAGTGTGGCCAGCAGGAACAGGGAAGTGACCATGCCCTTGTACTCAGCACCTGGTGAGGCCACAGCTTGAGTACTGTGTTCAGTTTGGGGCACCACAGTGTAAAAAAGACATTGAGGTGCTGGAGGGGCTCCAGAGCAGGGCAACAAAGCCGGTGAGGTGCAAATCCTGTGAGGAGTGGCTGAGAGAACTGGGATTGTTTAGCCTGGAGAAAAGGAGGCTGAGGGGAGACCTTGTCACTCTCTACAACTACCTGAAAGGAGGTTATAGCAAGGTGGGAGTTGGTCTCTTCTCCCAAGTTACTAGCAATAGGATGAGAGGAAATGGACTCAAGTTTCACCAGGGGAAGTTTAGATTGGGTATTAGGAAAAAATTCTTTACTGAAAGAGTCGTGAAGCCTTGGAACAGGGGGCCCGGGGAAGTGGTGGAATCACCATCCGTGTAGTTTTTCAAAAAGTGTGTAGACGTGGCACTTTGGAACATGGTTTAGTCGTCATAGTGGTGCTGAGTTGAAGCTTGGACTAGATGATCTTAGAGGTCCTTTCTAACTATAATGATGCTGTAATTCTATGATTCTGTGTCCTGAGTTTGTGCTGAAGAGGCAGAAACTTCTAAGAGAGTGTTTGTGCTATCTCAGTTGCATGAATTTCAAAATGGCAGATTTTGGTGGGAAAGTGTGTGTAGTTAGGAAGGATATTTTCTGTGTGTTCCCTTTTTTTCTATGAAGAAAAACGAAAGGGCTGAGAAAATTCAAAATGACTGACAAATGGAGTTATCCCACTTCAATTTTGACAGGAATATAAAGGGTGTTAAAAACAAGTCAGTTTCCTGGCAGTGTGTCTCCTAGGAATGCCTAGCCACCAACAGTGATTAAAACAGCAATTGAAACTTCAAATTCAAGTTACCAGTAAAGCCTTTTGAATGCTTAATTGTTGCAGCTTCTGTCCCCTTGAGTGCCAAGCAGTGCTCAGTTAATGCCATGCAAGTCTTTCCCCAACTTGTGAAGTCCACAGTATTTCAAATACAGACCTAAGTTTTTTGTGTGTCTGTTAACAGGCAAGCGCCTTCTCTCATTTGGCAATGATTACTTTTTTCTCTGATCTCAGCCATAGGCGGTTAAATTTTACTTTGATCAATGGTTTTGTCATTATATCACTTGTCTGAGATCTGAAGAGAGAGAAACATGACTGAGGAAATGCTTGTGAACTGGCATTAATGTGATTTAACTTGTTTGAGGAAGGTTTGGATTATATTTGACACTTTTTTATCTGTCAGTTGGGACAGATAGTTTTCATAGTCTTTGGGACAGAAAAGCATGTACACATGGATTTGCTGCCATAGTTATAGGTGCCCACGTATGTCTGTGCTCTAACTGGGTAAGTTGTAATACGTAATTCTGCTTTGTATTGTATTCTTACATCAGTTATTCCCCACCTTCTCTAACTTTGATCTTGCATTTTCCTCTGAAATACAAGAAGAAGAATATTGGTTGTTACAGCATGCTAAAAGTTGACAAATGGCGTGGGTGAGGAGAGTAAAACTGAAGATCTCTCAGGGCAAGATGCTAGCTGCCTGTCACATCTTCTGCAGAGACTCTGCTTTTCTGGTACCCTCAGAGGCGACAGTACGGAATAATGATTTTGGTAGTGGCTTTTGCTGTTATTATTTAGATCCTTGTCACACTATTTAGGGCTTTATAGGCTTAAATTGCCCCTTTCATTTCCACCCAGGAGCTCACTGGAGGCCAGTACGGCAGTGCTGAGGATAGTGGTGTAACAGGCTTAACTCCTACTCATCCTTTCATGTAACCAGGTTTCAACATTTTAGGCATCACAGGCAAGCTCTTTCAGAAAAGTCTATTACATTGACCGTATTTTGGCAAATCCTGCAGTGAAGAGGGAGCAGCAGGGGCGAGTGAGCTGGTCTCTGTGTTAAAGTGCAGGAGCAGCCTGGCCAACCAGAAGAAGACCCTGTGTTACAAAAAGGAGTTTCTCCTGTTAAAAATAAGCTGCTGATGTGAATTGGGACTGTGTTGCCTCTGACTTGGTTACCAGTGTAGCGCCTGAGTGCTAAGTTCATCCAAGCATTGGGTAATGTGTTCCACTTGACCAGCAGCTTCAAACAAGATGAAGCTGTAAGACTGTGTACCTCAGAAAACTCCTTGCCTGCCTTACTCCACCCGGAGGAGTCCTGGGAGTCACACAGTAAGGGGGCACTGTTCCAAACCATGGTTAAGACCATAATGTAATGGTCTAAGCTGACATTCAAAACATCCAGATTTTTTATAAAACCTTAAGATTTTTTATAAAAACCTTATTACTATAAGATTTTTGTATGAGTAACACTTTTAAGCAATATTGTCTCAAGGCTGAAGCACTTTCTGTTTTCTTATTTCTCACAATCCTTTGCTGTGCTGCATTAATTGCTCTAATTAAAACTTCTGTCCCTCAGAAATCCCAAATTCCTTGCTCCATGTTTGTTTAGTCAGGCTGAACATGAAGAAAAAGTTCAGAGGTAAAAGTGAATCTATAAGTGAGATTGCTGTAGATAGATTCTGCTGCATTCCTTGTTTAGTCCTGTCTCCAAACAGTGAGATGGTTTGAATTCCTGAACACTTGTCTCCTGGTTTGAGAGCACCATGATAAAAGTTCCCTAAGGCTGCCTGGACCACATGGCAATCACAGTCAGGGAGGAGGGGCAGCTGTGCCTATGGAGAGTTAAGGATGGGTCAGGTGACCCAAATGGACCAATCATGATGTTCCTTCCCATGGTTCTCAGTATATAAGGGCCCCTAAGAAGAGCCTATGGCTATTTTGGTGCCTGCTGTGCTGGAGGTATTGCCATTGGCTCTTTGGTGGCTTTTCCCTGTGCTGCTGGTGTTCTGTTTTCACACTGTAGAGGAGCAACATTCAACAGGACAGGTTGTCTTTCCCTGCCTCCCCAGGTGGGAGTGATGCGGCCACTCCAGGACTTCCTTTTCTGGTTTTGCGGACTGTCCTGGGGACTCTGGGCTTGGGTGCTCCCATCTGCTGCCAAGTCCAGTCTGAGACTTTTCTGCTTGTGACTTAGTTGCCATCTGGAACATGTGGGCTCTGTATTAACATAGAAATCATAGAATGGCCTAGGTTGGAAGGGACCTTAGAGATCATTTAATCCAACCTCCCTGTCATGGGCATGTTTGCTTCTATCTTTGAATATATTTGCATACTTTTATATATATCTGTGCATAGTTTCAACATCTTCATTGTTATTGTTAGTATTGTTTTCTTTTTTGTTAAACTGATTCAAGTTTTCTTCCAGCCTCAAAGTTTCTCTCCCTGGTTCCCCTGTTATCCTCCCTGGGGAGGGTGGGAGGAGGAGGATCAGTGGCTGGCCCAGCCTTAAACTTTAACAACGTGTGACATGCAAAAACAACTGGCAAAGGAAGGATAAAACATGCAGTTGGTCGCTTTCTGTTGCCAATCATTGTTAGGAGTTTGCAAACAAGTCCATGGCAAGCTATTTCTGTTTTGCTAACTCTGTGTAAGAATCATGAAGGAAGATCTTTCTGAGGAGGACTTTGAAGAAGGGTAAGAAGAAGGATTTATGGCCTAATTCAGAGAGGGAATTCGGAAATGTCTCTGTAGAATCCTCATTATTTTTTTCTTACAGAGCAAAGAAACAGGTAATGAGCAGACACAATTGCAGTAGTATAAAAACAAACAACAAACCCGAATACAAGAGCAGATGGACAGAGATACACAAGTTCTTGTTAGAATTTGTGATTTAGCTAAAAGTGTGTAACATTTACAATTACATTATAAATTGTTGACTTTGAACTTGGGCATTCAGGATTGCATTGACTACAATAGAAGTGATCGTAATTTGGTAAAATATTGCTGATGATAAAACATAAATTATAGAACAGTCACCCTGCCTTCAATTGCCAAAAAGGTACTGAAATAAGATGTTAAATAATCATAATAAAATAACAAAGTGATATGAAACAGCCAAGATCAATTCATCAAGAATAGATCGAGTCAAATCAATCTGTTTTCTCTTTTGGCAGTGTAACTGACCTGTGGACAGAAAAAAAAGCAGTGGGTGTGATATATTTGGACTTCAGTAAGGCTTTTGACACACTACCAGTTACATTCTCATAAGCGACTTAGGGAAGTGTTCTGGATGAAATTGCCATCTGGTGGGTGCACCCACTTGTTGCAGAAATGTGCTGAAAAATAGTTATGACAGTTCATTGTCAAATTGGGAAGCTGTTTTATATAATGTGCTTTACAGCCTTTTCCTCTGCTTTGTTCCTGTTTCATTAATGAGCAGAACATGCTTGTCAAAAAGCTGGGATTTTCTTCCCACTGATAAGAAGGGAATATTTTAGAGGACAGGATTAAAATTCAGAAGTCATGGTAGTTTGAATAAGTGGTCTGAAATCAATGAAATTACAATAAGTAAATATGAAATAAGTGCTACAGTTACTAAGGAAGAATAAAATCTCCAAACAGAGAATCTATAATAAGTGTGATAATACCGTACCAAGGAGCAGGGGTGGATCACAATTTATATATGAAACTACAGTTTAATACTGCTGTTAAAAAGGAGGGGTAGATGAATTACAATGTCTGGATGTAAAGCATGGCAAATGGGAGGTATTTTGTTTTACACATGACATTTTAACTAGATCATTATGTTGGCTGCTTGGATTTCAGGACAAGCTAGTCAAATAGCTAAGAGTCCAGAGGACAGTCAGAAAAGGTATGAGAGGTTTAGAAAATAGCTTGTGAGGGAAGTTAAGAATTTGCTGATTTGTTGTGTTTTCTTTGTTCTAAACTAAACAAACACAAGAAAGCTTGTCATAAAAAGAACAGTGAAATACTAAGGTTATTATAATGATGAGAAATCAGAATTTCCTACTATCCACAGAGGATAGGACAAAGGTAGTTAGCAGAGTTTACCCAAGAAAGAGTTAAGTTAGATGCTAAGAAAAAGTAAACGTGGGGACAGATTGTGCTGGAACATGCTAACCGTGCAGTCTCCTTCACTGGAGATTCCTGAGGACATGTTAGATGAATGTGTAATCAAGAGTGAGCTCGGTATACTTCATCCTGTCTCGGAGATTTCTTTCAGCCTGGCTTTGTGCGACTTCTACTTAGTAATGCAAATGTCTGAAATTAGTACTTGGGTGGATTCTAGAAAACAGCTCTTAGGTGGATTCAGGCAAAAGCATCTCTGCCAACAGACTGTCAGCAAAGCCTGCTGAGGAGATGTTGGAGCTAGGAATGAGGGGGTGAAGGGGGATGATGACCTACAGTCCATTGAGGAGGTGGTGGGCTGCATTGGCAAGAAAATGCAAAGGGTATGGTAGACAAGCCAGAGCTTAAGAGTGACAAAGCAGGTTGAAGGAAGCCCACTTCAAGCCATGCATACAAACAGGGAAGTGCCAAGAGGACAGCGTCATGGAGGGAGCTGTCATACTTTCTGTGAAACCAGCAGGATGGAGCACCTCTCTGAAATGCCTTTACACTAGCTTGGGACAAAAAGAGGAGGAATCAAAATGCATGCAGCTGCACAATTATGACCTTGTAGACTTGATGGGAGGGCTCCCACAACCAGTGTGCTGCAGTGGATGAACACGTGCTCTTTAGTAAGGATGGGTGAGGAAGGTTGTGGGGGTGTCTCAATTTTTGTGAGAGCTAGCAGGAGTTCATGCAGCCTTGCCCTGACACAGAGGATGAGCCAGTCAACAGTTTAAGGGTTAGGATTAGAGGGCAGACCATGTTACGGCAGACATCTGCTACAGACTGCCTGATCAGGAAGAAGGTCTTCAGGCATGGGGAAGAAGCCTCATGTTCAGAAGTCCTGGTTCTGTTGGGAGACCCAATATGTGCTAGATGGCAACATATTTCATTATTCCTGGGGATTCACCTGCGTTGGTGAGAACTTCTTAGCAGTGGTGACTGGTGATCCAACAATGGCCAAAACTCCATTGGACTGGATGCTTGCCAGCAAGGAAGGCTTGGGAATATGAAAGTTGGGCACAACCCTGGCTGCAGTAACCATGAGGTGGTGGAGATCCCAATCCTGAGCGAAGAAAAGGCAGAAAATAGGAGAGTACAACTCTGGGTTACAGGACAGCAGATTTTGGCCTGATGAGGGATCTGCTTGGAAGGATCCCACAGGAGATGGTCATAGAGAGAAGAGCAGACCAGGAGAGCTGGCTGATTTTCAGGGATTAGCTCCTCCAAGCATAACAGTGAGCCATGCCAATGTGGAAGAAATCAAGCCAAATGGCAGGAGGCCTGCACTGATAAGAAGGAGCTCCTGACTCAACTTAGACTTAAAAAGAAGTTGCACGAGAAGTGAAAACTGTGAGAGGTGAAACCAGAGGCATATAGAGACTCTCTCTGAATGTGCAGGAATGATGTTAAGAAGACTAAAGCCCATATGCAGTTGAATCTTGGGAGAAACAGAAAGGACAACATGAAGGACTTCTACAGATACATCAACAGGGAGATTAGGGCAAATGAGGGCCTGACACTGAGTGGGGTGGAAGACCTGGTGACAGAAGACATGGAAAAGGATGAGGTATCCAGTGCTGCCTTCACCTCAGCCTTCACTGATAAAATCTGTCCTGAGGAAATGCAGGCCCCTGGAAGCAGTGGGAAAGGCTAGAGCAATGAAAATTTACCCTCAATTAGGAGGGTCACGTTAGAGAACATTAAACAAAGTGAACGTATTCAAAGCTGTGGGACTCACTGAATGCATCCCTGAGGACTATGGGAGCTGGTTGATGTTGTTGTGAGGCCATTCTTGATTATCTTTGGAAGACCATGGTGAGTGGGAGAGATTCCATAGGACTGAAAAACCAGAAGTCAACACTACCTTCAGTAAGGGGGAGCAGAAGGATCTAGGAAACCACAGGCCAGTCAACCTCACCTTAATTCTTTTAGAGGTTATAGAGCAAATTCTGCTGGGAACTGTTTCCAAACACGTTGTGTTTCAGGCATTTTCAAGCCTTTGTAGAAAAATGTGATTTTTTTTTTTAATTTTTTTTTTGTATAATGCATAGAGGTTACATGTCCACAATGTTGAGACTGTTCAGGTCAATGATCTTGCTAGTCAAATGTCACTTACCCTTTTCTGTCTCATCAGCAAGCAGACTATAACTTTTAGCATCTCACATGCTGGTGTAGCTCCACATTGTCAGACAGTATCTTTCAAATAGCAGACTCCTACTTTGTAGTAGGGATCAGTTCTCAAAAAAAATGCCTCCTTATTCTGAACTTGCCTATTTCTTCATAACCATCCTAATGCCTTAGTTGGACATAATGAAGTGAAACCGTGTGGGACTCCTGGATATTTGTGAGAGAGAGTGAAGTGAGATGATCTGGGTGCAGACTGCTGTTGCAGAAGTAATAAGTTCATTTTTAAGGGAACATTTTTCAGGAAGTTTAATTTGCAGAGAGAGAAAATTAATTGAGAGCGAGGGTAATTTTCCTCTTTCCATCCAGCAAGGAGAGAAAACTAAAGGGAAACAGTGAATATAATCAGAATGACAGGAGAAAGAAACAGTCACTCATAATTGTTCTTGCTGACAGCATAATTTTTTCAAGAACACAATCAGAGGTGTCTGAAAATGACTTTCAATAGCACCAAAATTGTGAATGATATCTAGTCAACTATTTATTATTACCTAAACAACTACACAATAGGTCAGATAGGAGGAAACAAATCCATATTTACAAATATAAGTTATTTTTAAAATCAATAATTAAGATATAGTTCACACACACAGAAATTCTGTGTCTCTGCATAACCTGTATGTTATACTCTATGCAGAAAAAAATCAGCTTTATAATTCAAGGGAAAAAATTATACAGCTTTAATAAGGAAGGCACTGCTGTGGGATCTTTACTGAGGCTGTGGAGGGAAAAAAAAAAAGTCGTGGAAAAAATTAAGCTATTTTAACATTTTCATTTGTTCTGAATCAGCTTTTTCTTTCATAGAACAAAGTAACTTTCTGTAACAAGCTTATTTTTGTGTTCGTGATGATCATGGCTGAGGCTGCCATGTTCCTTGTTCTGGGGATCGTTCTGCATAGGTTATGGCGTTTGCAGAATTCAATGTTCTTCTGAAGACGGCTCATTAGCAATAGGCCTAAAGGAGTTGCTTGCCAAACTAAGCAGAGCTCAAGAAAACTATAGCTCTTTCTAACATGTTTCCTTTGCTATGAATGGTGGGATACTACTGTATTTGTGATGATAATGAACTGTTTAGTACCACTAGAATCCCTTGCTGGAAAAAACTGTGCCTCTTCACTGTTGGTTGAATTGTGAGAAGTGGTTCTGATAATCTGGCCCACATGACTCCTTTACAAAGTAAACATTATCAATGAAGACTTGATTTCCTGTATCCTCTAGGAAGATTGCTTTGGAATAAAAAGACTGCTCATGAGTGGCTTTTGATAGCCTCTTTTCAAATGCTTATCTTCCTGGATCAACGGGCAAGCCTCATCCTGTTAGGAGGGTTCCACTCTTTCTCCGTGTTTGGGATACCAAGGGTAATTCAGACTCCTCTATATCTTGGTTTCCATCATATGTTGTTCTGCTGTAAATATCAGTTTTATTGACAGATATCAACCTCTCTGATACTGCTCTGTTAGCTGGAGACATGAAATTCCCCAGCTCCGTTTTTTATGAGAGCATCTCCCAGAGATACAATGAACAGCAGCAGGGACTGGAAAAAGCATTTGATAAGTGCACAAAACCCAATTTTGTTCATTCTTTGTGGTAATTTGCTCTAACGTTTGCTGCCTAGTAGTGCTCACACTACAAAACAGTGCTTCCTACATGATTAGTCTTTCCTACTATTAAAATATTGCATTCATTGTGTTTGATCTGATTGTAAGAACTTCCACGTCAGGCTGCTGCTGGAATTGTGTGAAAAATACTGGGATTGCATTTCAGGCACTCAGAAATCCCTATGAAAAATAATAAAACAAATAAGCTGTTACTATCAAGGACAGAAGACAAGTGCAGTCATGAAAAAGATGCTGTTTCCGCACGTTCTGTGTAATCTTTGCTGCATAACACAATTATTCTGCAAATTTTAATGCTTTCATTGTTAAAAAAAAAAGCCTTTAATCACTATAAATAGCTGTCTGAGTATAATGTTATGTGCTTCTGCCCCATAGGCTTAGCCTTGCAGAAAAATGCCTCAAGGCAAAAAGAAGCAAGTCTGAACTTGACCCACATTCAGAGTTTTTTGTGAACACAAAACCCAAGGGTCACTGAGTTGGTAACGATTAGAATTGCAGAAAGTTTTTCTTCTGCTATTTTTCCTCATGGCAATGCAAAACAACAAGAAGAATGAATGCAAAAACCATGTTAGTACATCCATATCACAAGTTTAAAAGCACCGAAAAACCAAAAAATAAAAAAATAGTGTTCTGGCTTCAGAAATAATACCACATAATATTAAAGATGGTTAAGTTTATATCCATAAGTCCAGCTGGGTTTGAGTCACAGCACATAAGAAAGATCAGCATACTGCCTTGCAGTTTTGATGATGTTATCATGAACTTCATGCTTTTGAGCATTTTCATGGCTTTCTTATCTCCTTTCCTTAAAAATTTTTACTTTATTCAAAATGGCTTCTTTGTCTTATTAATTTCAACAGGATACTTCTCGTGATTAACATATCTGTCATGGCCATGCTTCTTTGAAATTAGAAGCAAGCCAATTCCTGACATTACACAGTATGCTTTTCATTGCATATTTAAAAAAAATACGGAACTGCTGCTTTGTTCATTGTCACTTTAGCTAGCCTTAGGACATATGTAGCCTTCTTATTGTAAATGTAAAAAAAAAAAGGGGGCAAAAAAACCCATACCGCTTTTGTTTAAGTGCCTGTGAAGTCAATACCAGATATATTTTACAAATACATAAACTGAAATGGAAGTAGTGATAAACTAGGCACATAACTGAAGTTTTGAAGTACCGCATTTTGCTTTGCCCCTTGCATCTCGAGGAAGAACAGAGCATTGGGAGGTAATTCTTGCATTTCTTTAAAATCCTGGCAACTGTCATTCCGTAGAGTGGGCTCAGGCGTGTGTGTGGAAACATGCTTGCTGCTGGCAGAAAGTATCCCTGGGTCACCCATGCTACCACCATCTGCGACATATGTGCTGTTTGGCAGAGGGATTTCTCTGCATTACCAAGGAGGCAGGCTCCATCCATCCCTTTGCTGTTGCCATGGCCACATTCTCTCTCTCTTAGCATCCTTGAGTGGAGAAGAGCGCGATTGTGTCTCTTCCCCAAGAGATTGCCTGTGTGCTTTCCACTTCCTTGTGTGCAACATCAGCATGCCAGAATGATGATTCTTCATGATGCACCCAGTAAAATATAGCAAGGTAATGAGACTTTAAGCAATGAAGCGGGCAAGCCAGAACTTGGTCTTCAGCTGTGGGGAGTATGTGCTCCTCATTTTAGCATTGAATTTAGGAGTCTTCTTACTTTGAAGAAAATAATATGAAGGCGATTTATAAATATATACTCTCTCTAAATACATGGTCATTATATAACACATTATACCTAGAGGATAGATTCAAGTTTCCCTGGATTATGAAATTTGAAGTTGAATTTTGAGGAAAAAAGAACAGCACCTGTGAGCTGGTTTAGGGATTATCTCCTCACATACTCACCACTTTAGTTTATTTCACAGCAGTCCCGTAGTATCAGTAAATACTCCTGGTTTTGTAAGAATAGCTTTGGTTTATCTAGTAAATTAATCTCTTTTTGTTAGCGTGCTTTGGTGATAGCATTTTACATTACAAGTAGCTGCTCTGTAAAGATTGGAATGAGGACTATGTAATAACCCCACAAAGAGGCAATGCCAGGCTGCAAAGTGCTTTTTCTTTGTCCGGGTGCCAGCATTATGAAGAATCGATAGAAAAAAAAAAGAAAAAAATTTAGGATGAGAAAGAAAACAAACATAATTGTGTCTCCACTGCTGTTGCTCTCAGAAGAAGCTTGTTTCTCAGTGTTAAAATCTTGTTGTTAAACAGGCAGAGGGGAAAAGATGGTGTCGTGCCGTGAGGTATGAAAAAGTGAAGCGATCAGAGTTTAGGAACTGTGCCTTCCTCTAATATGGTGAAGAAGACCTTTTCAAGTTGGTGAAACGATCCATTCTGCAGTGCCCTTCAGTTAAAGCAGGATCTGGGCCCACATAAAGACAATTTTCTCCTTTATTATCTTAGATATGCAGGGATGGGGAAGAAAACAGCATCTTATAAAGGCCTGCCACCATAATATTCCATGATTAGGGGATGGGACCTTTATTTCAGAGAAATCACAGAAATAGTTTAAGCAGTCATGGGCAGAGATAGAAAAGATTTTAAGAGAAATATAAGTTTCAGCCACCAAGGAAAACCATGGTTTAAAGGTCAGATTGTATGATCCCATAACTAGGATATTGGTGATGCGTAAGACTTCAGCTGTATTGTTTTTTTGCAGTAGAGGGGCATCCAGCAAGCTCAGTCATACACCTTGTTTGCATACTGCAGGCTGTGGAGTTGAGTATAAGCAAGGAGCTACAGTCCTTTCAGATCTAGAACAATGATGCAAATATAACAGTCTTAAAATAAATAGACAAATTGAGTGTGTGGCTTTCACACCATATTCTAGGCTGAGCATCTGTTCAGCAGCTGAGGTGGATATTTAGATTCAGAATCTTAGTGATTCTGGATATGCACAAACCCCTTTCTCCTATGAAAAGGGATTTTTACAGTCTGCTGTGCTCCAGACTGGAGAGCCACCCGGTGGGTATTAGCAGCAGTGCTTTGCTATATTCACAGAACTCAAAATGCTCTATTTGCAGTCTCCTTCCATTTATTATTCTTAAGATTTCTGTTTGCAAAATCTTTGCTGTTTTTTTCTTTGTTTTGTTTTTGTGTTTAGTTTTCTAGGCATGCAATTACGCTTATTCTTTGCCAAACAGTATTCACTAACAAAGCTTATTGTTATGATGTAGCTGGACAAACTGTTTCTGCCCAAAAAAAAAGGGGAATCACTCTGAAGTGCAAATTTGCTTGCTCTGAAGTATCTTATAGATGTAAACTGAGTTCACCACATAGTTTCATGTGGAATAAAATAAATAAATGCTTCGTATAGGTGCATGCTTGAGCTAGAGAAGGGAATTTTGTATCTTCCTGCCTGCTGGCTCAGGGGTTGGAGGAGGTATCGGTAATTGCCCTGAACAAGGGCTTCCTCAGTCTTCCCCTTTGAGGTTGTTTCATTATTCATTGAATACTGACATAATTATGCCCCCTAAAAATGAGAGCAGTCTGAGACTGATTCTCCAGATGTGTGTCTGGGACATTTGCTGGGTAGGCAGTTTGTGCATCAGTGTCCACATGAGTTAGTATCTATTAATACACTTAGGATCTATTAATACAGTGAAAGAACATTAACAGGTAAAAAGCAAAGCACAGTGCTATTACAGCAGCAGAGTAAAGCACTTTCAAGGGAGATAGGAACTGGGAATTCCTATCCCCTCAAGCAAAGGAGACATCTGAGCTTGGAGCTCCTGAGCTGTTGATCCCTGAATAGTTGAATGAACCCATCCTCTCTTCTTAGTTTAGTGAGACCAAGCTTTCTTTAGCACTGATCTTTTAACAAGTTTCTGAAACAGTACTCTCTCTAAGAGGAAATTAAATGGGTTTTTTTTAACAGAAAATTGCTTTTTTTTAGGCAAAGTAAGAGAAAAAGGGAGAATAATCTATGTGATCCACATCAAATGTGGATGTTTGATTCGAATCTTGTTCAATTCAGCTAAGTTCCAAGCAGCCTTAATTCCAAGTGAGGAATATTTTATTAAGTTCTCATATTCCTACTGACATTTTAAAAACAGCATTCAGAAAGTGGTCTACCTGTATTTTGCGTCAGAATTTAAAGAGAGTGTTGGAAATTCAGGCATCCTCAGATTGGTTGCGTTGCACACCTCTGGCTTCTCTGATCTTGCTGCTCACTCACTGTAAAGGTCTGATGTACATTTTCTGCCTCGGGTCCATTTTTTCGCTGTTCTCAGGAGCACATGAGGGCAGCTGAGGGCTGGATGAGTGTCTGGCAGGGTGCGCGCAGCCGCGGAAGCGCAGGGTAAGCCCCAACTTGTAGAACAAAAGTCCATCTAGAGTTAACACCCAGCCTCTTCAATTTTCTCAATTTTTTAAATATTGATCCTTCAACAGAATTCTCTCATTTATGGTCTTGTTTTTCTTAATTTTTAAACATGCATTCTCAGATTAATATATTTTGTGTCAGAGGCTTTTCTAATCTGAATGTCGGACTAACAGTAACTGTATTTCCTCTACTTAGTAAATAAGCTGCTGCTTTCTCTAGAAGACGTTTTAACAAGCCATCTCATCATCTTGTTGGAAAAAAAATCGATAGAGAATTCACCATGCCCTTTCATCATGTTTCAAATTATTAGGTAACCTTATTGCTAACTGTTTGCACTGTAAACACAATGAAACAAGCAAAAGTGTTTGCGGGAACAAAAGAGATAATTTCTTCTGTTGGATATCAACTTTTAAAATCTTTCTCTTGGATAAAGTATAAACCATGGTGGATGATCCAGAGTAAACCTTAACTGCTTAGTACTTTTCAAATGGTTTGTTGTGTGCGGAAGCTTTTTATTGCAGTTCTGTCTCACAGAATCAGCTGCTCACTGTGAGCATTCAAGTAGAGTTGCTGATTTTACGAACATGTACATCCACCTGTCAAAGCCATAATTCACATTAAACAGAGATTATAAAATTAACATTATTTTCTGAGTTAGATCGCATGTGATCTTAAGTCTGATGAAGCAAGAAACTAGGACAGAGGCAGTTTGTGGTCCTAAACTTCCTGCTGTTGATGTCTAATTAGTCGTATAATCCCTGCTGTTGATGTCTAAAATGTGTGTGATTACAATTTCAATTGGCATGTCTTCTGTATCACTGGTGATTCGAAAACCTGCAAGTTTTTTCGGAATGCCTTTTCTTGGACTTGCAAAGAACTGTGCTATTACTGAAATGAAAGGAAAGCAATACCACAATCTAAACATTCATAAGCTTGTTCCTGAAGCAAGTTCAGCAGAGGTGCACCAACGTGGCAGCGGCTGGAGCACTTGACCTGAGAGGAAAGGCTGAGGGAATGGGTCTTGTTCAGCCCCGAGAAGACGAAGATTCAGGGTGACTTTAGCATCAGTCTTCAACTACCTACGAGGACGTTATTCAGAAGATTGGGTGAGCTGCTTCTCAGAAGTGCCTAGTGGGAGGATGAGAAGCAGTAGGCACAAGCTGAAACAGGAGGCTTGGACTAGAGACAAAGACTATCTTTTTCATGATGAGCACAGTCCTGCATTAAAACAGGTTGCTCAGAGAGGTTGTACAGTGCCCGTCCATTTTGAGATTGGACTGGAGGACTAACTGGGTCCAATGTCGTAGCTGACTCTGCTCTGAGCAGTGGGTTAAACTAGAGGCAGGTCCCCGAGGTCTCTTTCAACTAAAATTTTCCTGTGAACCAGTGATACATTGTTTTCAGGGAAAACTGTCTAGCAGTGTGTCAGAAACATACTCAAATGCGATATTGACACAGTAAGTTACATGAGAAAACCCCCGAGGTCTAGCCGTCTCAGGAGGTCTCCAGCAGTGTCATGCTAAACTGGATTTGTTCCAATAAAGCAGCTTTGCCATGATTATACCTAATGATCTCTAAAGTCACAGGAGAATATTGTTTCATCTCCTTGTCACAGGCATGTCTACAGCATGGCTGACAGTGGGAAGAAATAATTACAGTCACAGAAAGTTCTGACAAGTGGAACTCATGAAGTGCCTCGTCCTCGTATAAGGCTGGCTGTGCTCTAGAGTAGGTTACTTCTGCTTCTCTACTGTTCTTTTTAAAAAAAATAACAAAAAAGCTAAATATTTTTAAGGCTTATTTGTACTTGTGTAAGATTTTTTTGACCTTTCTATGGAGTTACTTAAATTTTGTTTAGATCTAAGATTCAGCTTAAGTGGAGTTGTGCCATCTCAGTCTGAAAGGGCTCTTCAAGACAATCCGCTGTGGTTGTCATAGTTTTTTTGCCCAGCCAGCGGGTAAAATCTTAAATGAGGTGTGCTTACAGACTTGATGGACTGTTCAGTGAGATATTTAAAATACAAGTTATTTGTGGTGACTGGAGAACAATCCCTAAACATAACATCTTTTTTTCTGTATGCTTTAAATACTCAATATAGGGAAGTTCATTTCAGTTAAGTGCTTCCTGAAGGTTTCTTTTTCTTTAGGGGCCTGGTTAGCTCAGTGGTTTGAGCAGCAGTGCTGACAGCAATGACCAACACCAAGGTCACGGGTTCGATTCCCCCTCAGTCTCTGTGTGTTGCCTGGTCTAGTTGAGAGGTGGCATCCCTGCCCATAACAGGGAGGTTGGACTAGATGATCTCTAAGGTCCCTTCCAGCCTAGGCCATTCTATGATTATTGATGGTGCTTTTTGTGAATAAAGAGAGACCTGCTTTAAAGTAGTATATATCTATGCTCCTGTCAGGCATGAATTTGGTCCTGGATTTATCATGTCATTAACTTTGCACCTATGACCAAAAATTATGAAAATCCAAATAGAAATATTCAGTGAAATACAACACTAGCGTAGACTCCGGCAAATTATCAAATGATGGGTTTCTGAAAAGATGCCCATTCTTTTCAGGCATATTAGAAATATTTAGCTGACAGTCTCGGTATATGAGACTTTTCAGGAATAAGTGCCTTGAAAATGAAGAGAACAGCCACAAAGTGTGAGTCACTACATCCAGTTGTGCGAAACAGAATCTAAATATATCCCTATATGCTCTAATAGTCGTATATGAAGAAGGTAGAAACTTTCAAACAGTTTTGTAGGACAAACCTCCCACTTTCAAGTGGGAAGCTTAGAGGGAAGTGTAACTCTAATAAAATGGGTGGTAGTCAATGAGGAAACCTTTGGAGTTCAACTTTTCAAGTACAGCAGAACGTGAAATGGCCTGAGGTGTTTTGAGAGAATATGAGATTACCATTCCTCACAGACATTGCAAAACCAGCAAAGTGTTCCCATCCTTTATGTTTTCTTTAAAGCTCTTTCTGCATACACGTATTATATTGAAATATTCTGTTCTCAAGAATACCTGAGAAAAATTATGAAGAGCAGCAAACTCTGGATGTAGATGGAGTTGAGCAGTAGCATACATTTTCAAAAGATTTTCCTACAGTATCTGCTTCTCTTACCATAAGACATTAAGTGGTAAGTATATCACAAGAAAAGGATTTTTATATATTATATAAACTGATGATCCAGGCAATCATTATTCCATTACCAAAAGTGCATTGGGGTATTATTATCTTATGTTTTAATAGTGAAAGTCAGAGGATTGTGCTTTTGTTCTGCTACATTAGTTCAAAAAGTGGGTAACCATTCAGAAAGGTTGGCTTCATACATCTATAGTTAGAAACAAACCGAAAAATTTGTAGATTTGATCTAACAATGAAATACCTCAAAATCAGTGTGAAAATCAGTTACTTAACAGGTTTATATAAAAGTTGTCATGAATATTTAGGCAGCAAAATTTACAGCTGACCAGGAGTTAATCAGTTCAGTTAAATTTAGGAGAGCTGTCAGACAATTTAAAAGGACTGAGGTAAGGGCAGCAAAGAGGAGCATAATGTAAGAGTTTCCTTTTTGAAGAGCAATTTTATAGTTGATAATAGCGGTAGATATCTGTGGCACACTGTGATGAAGGTGGAAGATGTGGGAAGGCAAAAAAGACAGAAATTTCAAATAACAGGAGGAAAACAAAGAATCATAGAAGAGTTTAGTTCAGATGCTTTTTAAAATCTCAGAAAAGACATAGGAGCTAATATGACAGCAATATATAAAATAATTAATGGTGAAAAAGGCCAAACTGTGAGTATTTACTCTTTCTAATGTGACATAAGCAAACTGTCAACGGAAGCCTTAATCTTATCAGCATGTTTTTAAAAGATAAAAGCATGTACTTTGCAGATGATGCATAATTAATCTGTTGAACTCACTTGCCTAAGAAATACAGAAGAAAAAGGTGCAGTAGAAAAAAAATAATAGTCTAACCTTTATACAAGTAGTACAGATTTTACCACTCCTTTGGAGAAAATCAGAATTCCTGGAAAATATGGTTAGTTGGCAAGTGTTGTACACTTTGCAGAGCACCTCTGGATGCAGCTAACTGGGCTCGGTCTTATTTACAGTGACAGTTCCTTTGTCTTTGCTGTGGTGCAGTGCAGATATATTAATTAACCTAAAAATTAATAAAAAACGCTGTGAGAGATTATGTATTTAGGTGCAGATTCCCACCTGTCTTTGTGAAAGATGCATGCTACCTCAAAATAGCAACAGCAATAAAGACTTCACTTTTTCTGTAATGTTCTATTTAAAGTCCACTTAAATGAAATTGAATGCACCTTATGAGCAACAATAAACCAAATCTTTATGTAAATGAAGCAACTTACTACCACAGCAGAAGTCTGTGCCACTTATATGTGCTCATGACACTTCCGAGTAGGTCATTCCTTCCACCCCCTCACCTCATGTTCTCATAAGCACTTTAGCTATCAAAAGGTAAGGTTGAAGCTTAGTTTCCTACCAATTTTTTCCTTGATATTAATTCAATAATTGTGATTTATGCCATCAAAAACTGTTTGCAGCAAGGTACAGGTGGGATCTTATGATGCTCAGTACAAAATACCGTCAAAGTTATTGATAACCAGGGTAGCAGATTGGCATAATGGTGTGATAACTAACTCGGGGTTCAGTTAGATCCACTGGAGTGCAGTTAGTGCCTCTGTGAGTTTGGACAATACATTTGATCTTTCGCTTTCACAGACTCTCTCCAGAGGAATGGGGGCGTCATTCTTTTCTTCAAGGTGTGTTGGAGATGCTCTGCTGTTGGGACTGGGAAAATTTCAGTCAAATATTTATTTATTTTAAGTTATCATTTCTTCACTCTGTAGGGGAGGGTTAAAAGGGTATCATTTTTTATTGCTTTATAGTAAGAGGAGTGCTAAAATGTATGACAGTTCTCATTCTTACAAAATTCCCATGAAGAATACATGGGTTTCCTCCACTTTTTGCCAGCCAGCTGAATAGTGACAGATAATTGAGCAGTTTCATGTTCTACCAAACACAGTTTACCTCTAATCAAGTGTTGTCCGTGTATGAGAAGGATTAGAATATTAAGGACTTAAAGTCAAGATTAGCTGTAGAAGCTGTCTTCAACCTCAGGAAACAAAATTAAAGGCACTGGCTGTTGACTGAACGAATGATTTCAAAAAGTCAATGTAGACAGTACATATACATCTTCCTGTCACCATCTTTTCAAAAAGTGACTAGTATATGAATGCATGACAGCATTACTCTCATTTAGAAGAAATTAGTTTACTGTGCACAAATAGGCACCAGAGATAATTTTATTTAAAAAATAAGAAGAGATCTGTTGATGGTAGTTCAGAGTGTTGTTGCCCATGGTGCCTCTTTATTTTATTACTTTCTTGGCTATTTGAGTCATACAGTGTTTAATTTATCTTGACATATATCACATTTTGAACTTGTTTTTCTCCTTCTTAAAGCCAGCAAAACAGCTGAAAAGATTGATTTCTCTGTCGTGTGTAATGAAACGTTAGACCAAAAATAGAAGAAGATTAGAGAGACTCAGTGGCCAGTGATTTTCATATTCCACTACACCATCTCAACATTTTTTAACCTCCTTCCTCAGCTGCATACCCTGCTGTTGGCTAGACATCTTCCTCCTATCTCCTTTACCACTGCTCACCCACATGGAGGACCAGGTCTGTTTTCAAGTACTTGCACAAGTTAATAGAATTCCTGACCCCAAATTAGCTTTTCGAGTGCCTTATTTCCGCATCTTCTATCCTTCAGTTGACAGCAGTACAGCAAGGTGTAGGGTACACCAGGAGGTGACTTTTTCTCTCATGCTTTCTCTTCCCACTTTGGGTATGAGGTTTTAAACACTGTTGTGCTCCAGCAGGTTGGAGTACTCAAGTGGAAGATGCTGGCTCAAGTTTGATGAGGTGGAAGAGAGTTTGGAGCCCATGTCTCCCCTGTCCTGATAGACAAGAGTTAGGATGGAGAAAGCCGAGATGTCACAGGTTTCAGGTGCCTATAGAGATGGCCTGCCCCACAGGTGCCACTGATATCAAAATGATGGACATGCATCCGTGAAATCCAGCACTCCTGTCCCCTTTTTAAATACAGCCTCGAGTATCTTTGTGACAGTTCTCTCTGCCTTAATTGTTCTGTTTCGTTGTCTTTGGTCCTGGTGAGAATAACTTCGTAAAATATCCTCCATCTAACACATTTAAAAGAATTGTTTGCTGTTTATTCCCATGTCTGTATACCCATTTGCTCTTCGCACTCTAATGGCTGTGTTTGAGATGGGTTTGAATTTTTGTGATAGATATAAATAGGATTTGCATTGTATCCTTATCTATTCTCCTCCAAGGAAATTGCTTTTAATTATTATTTAAGGCTCAACTCTAGTTACTGCTAAAACAAGCTTCTGCTACTGGCTTTAGGAATGAGAACTGAGCTGCAAATAAACATGAACTGAAATCATTAAATCAATTACTACCTTTGGTTATTTTACTGTTACTCTGTGTAGCCTTTATAGTTTCAGAATAATAATGTCCAAATTCATTTTAGCTGAAGTAATTTTTTTTCAGTTGAGATTCATGCCTTCTTCTTAGTACTCAGAACTAGGTTTTGCTTGAGGCAGTCATTTAATTTCTAAGGAAATTTCTCCTCTAAATACTATCCCAATGTGACTTTTGACCAGTATGTGTGTGGACAGCTGAAATAATACATTATTAAGAGTTTATTGGCTTTGGTTGCTGTTTGTCTCCTTTGGTATTACACAATCAGCAGACTTTTTATGACTGAAGGCCATCAAAACCTGCAAACTTTGTGTTTCACACATATAGTTTTGAAGTTTAAGAAATTTAACACAAAAAACTACATAAAACTACACAAGTAGTTTTGAAGTTAAACATCATAGCTTCTGTTTGGCTTGGGGAGCTCTGGATGCAGTGGGCAGTTACTACCAGGTTTCTGTAGTCTTCTCTCTTTCCCACATACACAAGTAAAGGAATGCCTGTCACTCAGCCTCCCACAGGCTGAGCCGTCCCGGCCCATACGGGCCATGTGGCTGCCTCCTGAGTGCTTCCCAGGTTTTCTCAGCCTCGTAGCAACCTGGCTGTTTAGTTCTCACCTCCTCCGCCAGGAAGGAAGGAAATCATAAACAGAGAATGTGCCCACAAACGCCTGGGATGCAAGGAATTAAATTAATTAGCTACCTGCAAAATGCTCAGAGCCAAAGAGGGGATCTGTTTTGAGCGGGAGAAGATGGATAGCGGCAAGGGAAGCAGGAGAGAAAGCTGGTGGGCAGCAGACGAGTTGTTGTGAGGTGGCTCTAGTGTTTGTTACATGGTGGTGTATTATCCATGGAAGGCCAGCTATAGCCAAAGCACTGCAGGAGGTGAGTATACAAAGCCAGGACCTCAGATTAATCTAAGTTCTTAATTTCCTAGATTCCTCATAGGCACCTAAGTGTAAATTAACCTTCTCACAACCTTGGTGTAGTTGCCACTTCTCCTTGCAGGCTTCTGAAACCAGAGCTCTTGACACTTTTCAGATGTTCACATCCCATTCCAAGGGGAGAACTTCCTAAGCCTTGTTTGCTGTTGAGCAGCTGGGCTCCCCGACCTCTCCTGGGGTTCACCGACTCAGCACCCCTCCATCTGATCTGCTGTTTGCATCCTTGGAGCAAGTTGTCTGCATTAGAGGGCTCAAAATACTAATCACAGCAGTGGTAGTCCCTTTACTCTTATAACCTGTGGAAATATAGGATGCATATTTATAAGGTTTTCTGCTGGATTTTATCACGTTTCTTAGAAAATTACCTTGGCCTTTCTGTTTGCATGATCAGGAGCTGAAAATCGCACATCCCTTTAATCAAGTGCTTGGATTTTATGAATCTCTGTCTCACATTGTTCCTCCTTATTATTACAAAAAAAAAATCCAGAAAACCCAAACCAAAAAAATCCCACCAAAACCCAAAAACTAATTCAAAACCAGACCCAGAAGATCTTTAGGTCGTAACATTTAATATCCTAAGTCTTTGATGTGAACCTCTCCATAGTTCCTACTCCCAAGGACACGGCAATTTTCAGCAGATTGGGCGTGGAAACCAGAGGAAATGGCTTCGATTTTGGGGGTCTGTTCTTAAAATTTCTATCCATAAATTGAGCATCATTTCAGTGCTACAAGTGCATGCTCACTGTAGGTAACACAACAGTTTAAATGTAATTCTAATGGTAGGATTTATTTTTGAAGACTTATTTTTTTAATTGGAAATCAAATCCTTGCTGCCTGACTGAAAGCCTCTCTCATTTATGTAAGTGTAGAGCAGCTCCACTCAAGCCACTGCACTTGTACCGGGGCCGCTGAGAATACTATCGTCTTTAGAACAGTATAAACTTATTAGGATAACTGTTTGATCTTATAAGTGAATTCAGCAAGCTAAAGTCACTCTTCATCTAAAGCAGATAATTACATTAGGTTAAATTAATTGATTTATTTGATGGTTATATCCTGGAGCCTGCCAGGATCCTGGGAGTACCTCTCTCTTTACTGCCTCGCTTGCTTCTAAGACGAGAGTGATCAGACTGAAAGAAGTGTGCAAGTTTCAAATGCAAATGTGCCACCGCCCACTTCTCTGTTATTTATTGCTGTTTACATAGCAGCTCAGGTTTATGTGACATATCAGGCAAGTAAAGCATCAGGTTGCTGCCTGACAGGATAGGAAGCCTGATTGTTCACCACCTGGCTTAGGCTTCACTGCTTGCACAAAATGAAGGTAATGTGTGCAGAACCCAACGGCAAATTTAAATTCTTCATTCACCTACTCTCTGTTAGATTTGTGCTTTATGCTGACTGTTCATGGAGGCATACCAGTAGAAAAGATGCATGCTGCGCCAGCTGTGCTCCTGGAACAGGAATCAGACATGATGAAAGTTTGCTATTGTGACAGCAAATACGAATACAAAGACAAAGACAGCAAAGAAGAATAGCTTGCAGTTGTGGAATCCTTTTCATAAGTGACATTTAGAAAGGCAAAATGCAGATGAGAAGTCAAAATTTGCGAGGAATATCTTCTTTCCCATACCTCCCCTGTTTATTTTTATTTGTGTATGTGTTTCCTCTTTTACCGGTATTGTATTTTTTATTCCAACCTCTGATGCTTTTAAAAGTGGTTTAGGGTCACCCATACAGAATTATTGGTCGTCAGTTCATTACTGCTAGATGTACCACACATCGCCTTAAGTCCCTTTAATTTTGTTCCAGACTTAGCAGCATAGAGACAGTCATATATTTGTTCTATCTTCCGGTAACCTTGTTTCACCAGGATTCTGGTAAAAGTGTTCATCCTTTAGACTCTCCCAACAGTAGAGCATCAGTGTAAAAGACAGAGAGGGAGAGAGGAGGAGGAGAGGAGACACATACTAAAAGTGAAGAACATGCCTTTTGGGACTTGGACCTTATTAAACCCCTGCATCTATCAGTCAAAAACACTGATTCTGAGCAATGAAGCTTCATTAGCTCCATTTGATGCAGAACTGCTTGTTTAAACAGAGAGTGACATGGAAGAAGTCATAAAAGTCAATCTGTTTGTTAAAACTCTTGCTTCTGGTAGATGATATGGTAATTTTCATTGAAAATTGAATTGTAGAAAGTCTTACAAATGTGGCTAAACACAGCCTGGGAAATTGTTCTGAGAAGAATATATTCTGTATCTTGGGAGAAAAGTAAAACATCCTAAAATCTAGCAGTTGCTATGGAAATGCTTAAATTAAATGTAAAGCATGCATAAATTTTCAGTGTACCCAGCACTTTGGGAGCTGGGGACATATGTTAGGGGAAAAGCCATACACATGAACACTAAGCAGAAGATGAGACATGGGATTTTTTTTCTGCAGATCTGTGTGCAGAATGTTCTACTGCCATAGCTGTACTTCATTTTGAGCTTACAGCAAAGCCCACACTTTAAGACCAAAGTATTTCTATGCAAACTTCAGGACAAGTTAGAAACGTGGGCCTGAGCTAATTGTTCCACCAACTACCTTATCTTTGCTTGCCTCACTACAGCTTGGCCACCTTTGGGCAAGCAAGGTGAATATGCAGTGCCTTCTAGAAAGGTCACATGCACCACCACAGAAGATCACGGTATGTTGTTGGCCTTAGCTAACCCTGTGTGGAGTAGAGGGGACAAGATGACTTCCAGAGGTGCCTTCTGACCTCAGTTAGTTGGAATGTGTGAATAGCCTGATATCACATTGCCCTTCCAACAGTCTGTCAACTGAGCTACAGATGTTCTTCAGAAGATGTAGATATATTTGACTTAAGTTAAAAACACAGATCCAGAGTGAGGGTATAGCTAAAAAAAACCCCTCTAGGTTTCTGTCTGTGGTGATGCTGTCATGGTGAATGTCTAATCAGCCTGAAGACTGCAATTTACAGAAGTATTCTAAATCTCTATGTGCCTGAAAGACAGCTTTTGTAAGGTGGTTTGGTTTTCTGTTTTGATCTTCTTGTTAAATTATAGTTCAGCATTCTAATGCAAATTAAAAGAGAAACCCCGAATCTTCAGCTTGCAGCTTCTTAAATGCCAATTTCCTCGTTAAAAAAAAAAATCTACATCAGAGAAATGTCGCGTGAAACTATAGACACACATACACACATGTACATTTAACAATACATGTTATTCAGTTTAATCTACGTCTTGACGTATGATATGAAGAGGCTTCCCTTCCCAAGAAACTTTGTGTCTCTCTGCATCAGCATTTTGATGTGGGAATGCACTTCTGGAATAATTCTTAGAGATGAAGATAGGAACTGTCACCCTTTTCAGTGAAACTAAATCAAAAAGGTGTGCTCCAAAAATGTGCCTAATGTGCTTCATCCACTGATGAGTCTTCAGATCACAGGACTGACTTTGATCAGGCCTGCCTAGTCCAGGACATGGTGTGGATGGTGACTTAAAGTAGCTGCGGTTGTAGGAACCCAATCAAGCATGAAAAAACGCAAAAGATCACAGCTGTCATTCTGACTTGACTAAAGCAAAAAATAAGATTCCCATTCACTTTGGGGAAGGTATATTATTCCTAGAGTAGGCACTCTTCCCACCTTGGCAGCTGGGTGACAGGAATGAACAACTACAGCAATTGATTTTTAGACAGGGGTGCTGGATCCAAAGTCATAGTATACTCTGAATTGCACTTATCTGTGGAGTTAGAAAAATACACTCTTTTGCACTCTTTAGTAAACACACATTAACCCTGCTGGACAGGCACACTAATGGATAGCTTTAATAACCTTATAGCTTGTTTATTTGCCACTGCTCATACGCTCAAAATAAATTCCTCTGCTAACACAGCCTGCACCTGCCTGTCTTTTACAGCCATTTTAAATGCTATTTTGTACAGATGTGAGTGTTCATCATTTATTAATAGGTGGCATGACGATGGGAAAAGAAATATATTCTGTTGTGTCCTTCATCTTTGTATTTATTATTTCTGGTTTTATTATTTTATTTAGATAATGCTGGAATGCTAAGGATAGCCATTCACATGTGCAGATAACCCCATATTGTGTTTTATGCCAATAAAGGTACTGTTATATCCATATAGGCAAGTGTTTGATCAGGGAATTTCAGGTATATATTTATATTAATTCTCCAACTGGTAAAACATTCTAACAAAAAAAGAATCCAGGAGTAACAAATGGTACCTGATGGGTTTGATTTCAGTTTGTAAGCTATGTGCTGTGTCCTTGTTACTCGTGGCTTAGGTAAATGGTTTTAGCTATGGAATTAAATTTTTTTTTATTCTTTTGAAACTATGTTGGCAAACATCAAGCCTATTAAACAAAGAATCAGGAGTCATATTTGTGAATATTTGGAATACGAATTAAACTATAACATCTGCGTTACCAGAATATACTTTTTTATTAAAATAATGTATTTCACAGCTAATATAGATCAGAGAGTATTGGAAGAAGCTGCTACTGCTCGTCACAAGAGACACTGGTCCTCAGGTTTAATTTGATTAACATGGGAACAGTGCATATCTTAATGTTTAGCTTCATTGTCACTTGATTCAATCCAAACTGCATGTTGTGACTATTACATTTGGTACAGTACTTGAAAGCAGTTTATATAAATATGTTGAAAATTAACACCTTTTATTTAGTCATAATTAGCAGATGTGGTGATCGAGATACCACAGACTTTATTACTTTGAGGGGAAAAAAAGTATTTAAAGAACAATAAGAAGGTAATGTGCCTCCATAAAAATTTAAATGCATAGGGCAGATTGTGACAGCTCATACAGCAGTAAGGTACTATTTAACATGCAAATTAGATAATGTGGACTATCTGCTTTTGAAGTGCTAGATTCAGGTATCCTTATTAATTTTTGCTTATACTGTGCTCCACATGTTGCCCTAATTACTGTAGCAACATTTATTTGTGGAATATGGTACTGTTTAATTGAGGAAAGCTATCTGTAAGGAATGGGAGGCTGAGGGGAGACCTTATTGCTCTCTACAACCACCTTAAAGGAGGTTGTAGAGAGGTGAGGATCAGTCTGCTCAACAAAGTAACAAGTGATAGGACAAAAGGAAATGGCCTCAAGTTGCACCAAGGGAGGTTTAGTTTGGATATTAGGAAGACTTTGTTCACTGAAAAGATTATCAGGCGTTGGAACAGGTTGCCCAGGGCACTGGTGGAGTCCCCATCTCTGCAGGTACTTAAGAGTCAGGTGGACATAGTGCTTGGGGATATGGTTTAGTCGAGGACTTGTCAGGGTTAGGTAACGATTGGACTCAATGATCTTAAAAGTCTTTTCCAGTCAAGGTGATTCTGAGGTTCATGTAACTTTTAACTCTGATAAAAAGGCCAGGTAAAAGCATGAAAATTCTAATATTCTGCAATTTAAGGTAAGAATCTGTGTGTGGTTTGGTTTGTTTTGTTTTTCCTGAAAATAATAGCATGAGTACTTTGAAACAAATTTACTTTAGAGGTGCTTTTAAAATTTTTTGTGAACAATAGATGTTCTAAACTGTAAACTACATGCAAACAGAACATTCTATTTATTCACTCTACATAATATGTAAATCTTGGAGTTTTAACAGGTTGGTTATATCATAGTCTACTCAATTATTTACATTTTTCATCCCATTGATGAGATTCTAGCACTGCTCAGTGGTGGATGCACTGTCATATGTCTTTCCCCATCTGTTCTCTGGATGGGAACACTGGATGGATATTTTTCAAGCTGATAAATAGACACTGTTTTTGTGAAGTCAAGATCAAAACACTGCGCTTGTATTTTGCCTCAATAGGAGTTCCTGTTTCTAAAATAATAATATAGTTTCTGACTCATATAGAGGTAATTTCATAGCTTTCAACCACCTTCTAAGAAAGTATTTTCCATTTCTAACTGGTAATTGCCATTTTTTAATTTGTCGTATTGAATGTCTGATGTATTCATAAAATAATGTCAAGGTGATTGTGGGAGCATCAAGCTTTGTTGCCACGGAAATACACATTTACTTACACAAACACATTTCAAAAAGAAAAATAACTTTTATAGAAGTTCATAAAAAGATAAAATTATGTTTAAAATAATGATCAGGTAACAGAAAGAAATGTTTTCTGGATTTTGTTTATATATTTTAACTTGGGGGCTCAGTTTATACCCCCTTAGCTGTCGCAGACAGTGGCAGAAGGAGATGCTATTTAGGAGGAGAATGTGAACCTGTCCACTTTCTGCATTAGGCCCCTCCTCCCTTTCTTGTTAGTTGGTCAGGCAAAGAAATATTTTCAAGACCATTTAATTTCTTCCCTGAGTCTTCCTGAACCAAAATGGTCTGATGTTTCAGTCTTCTTGAGTTTTCACTATTTTTCTTGTTCCATCAGATTTCAGCATTTCTCCCAAGGTTTATTTCTATCCTTGATGTATTTGTGAAGACTCTTACTTCGTCTTCTGGTTAATTTACCAAAAGTCTGCTCTGCTATAGAGACAATTGAGGGATCAAGAATTGTCTCCACTGACACTTTCTCAAGCCTCAGATGAATTGTGAAGACCAGCTCAAGCCTCTCTTTTTCTTCTTCCATCAGAGGAGCTCAGAGGTCCGACCTTGCCACATGGGATCGTTTGGCTCTCGCCGTAGCTGCTGCAGAGAGCCTCGGTGTGGGTTTGCTCTGGGGAAGACAGCTGAGAGCTCTGTAGCAGAACATTCTGCATCATGCCCTTTATCCTATAAGCGTCCTTTTCAGACAGGCAGAGAGCACGTCAGCAAAACTGAGATTTCCTGGGGCCATGCTGCTGCTGCTGCCTAGTCTTTCCCTGCCGTTTAGGCTGGTCCTGCTCCAAGGAAGTCCTCAAGCCTTGCAGTGTGCAGTGCTGCGCAAAGTGCCAGAAGGTCGTCATTCCCACTTCTCAAGTCTTGTCACCTTAGAGGGGATATGGTGACAGCATAATGATTGCTCGAGTAGCTCAAACAGAGGAGGTTTGTCCTGAAATGTGTGACTGGCTGTAGGTGGATACTGCGCAAAGGAGGTGGATGCCAAGTCAGACAAACCCAGGTGACACCAGCCATCACCGTTCAGAAATGCTCTGCTTTTCCTGCCCTCATGCTGATATTGCCTGTCTGCCTGTGCTTATCTCGTCCTCTGCCTGTCT
>NW_009731098.1:33498-101256 GCF_000703405.1 Apaloderma vittatum | reverse complement strand
AGCAGGAAAAAATGGTGTAGAAGAACAACGGCACCAATCTCCTCATGTTTTTTTTCCAATGCCTTGATCTCAGAAATGTAAGCTTGGGTGTAAACGTAGGTTGTCAGGGACTGTGCTAAGAAGGGTTTTTGAGGGCTTTCTTGTCAGCTCTAGAAGTGCTCTAGAGGAATTACACATGCTCGCCTGCTAAAATAAAATTATGTAATAGGCATTCCTAAAAAAATAAGGATAAAATTCCTAATTATACCCTATTTAAAAAAAAGAAGATGTATAGATTCAGAGGACAGTGGTAGCACTTAATCTCAAAATGACCACCTCAAAGTATTCTTCAAGGCCAGTGAAGACTACAGGCTTTGCTGCCAGCACTGAATCCTGAAACAATCCTTTTATACTGACACGCGACACGTTTGTACTGGGAAAATGCTTGTAGGTAAGATCATCTATATCTAGCAAGACAACATAAAGTTCAATTGGCAAGAGGAAAAATATACAGCTATAGATACACATTGTATGTTTAAATGTAGAAGAAAGTATGAAAATATATCAGAGAATAGTTACAGATTGATGCTTCCTATAATTCTTTAAGTTGAAAATAAGCATTTTGTCTCTTCCAGATCTTTTAATGCCAGAATTCACTGAAACATGATCTTATAAATAAGAAAATGTACGGCTTTTATCAAGAAGGTGTTGGGATTGAAAGACAGAGTAGGTTCAGAATTACCTGCTTATATTACATATATATCAAACATATGCTTCAAAAGGCAAAAAAAAAAATTACTATATTATATGGAACTTAACAGTATAAAAACCAATTCTATGGAAATATATTTTATATCCATTTTGGATTTTATGGTTGCTAGGTTTTGTTTCACATTGGCTTGCTTTCCTACAAGCTGAAAATTCTTCAGTTTTATACGAGAGCAAAGGACCTGCAACATTTAAAGTGTGTGGTAGACTTGTGTTAAATGAAATCTGGCCTGACAGATGCTGAAAGAATGTAAATTATTTAAGAAAAATGTTGCATAAAAGTTTTACGGAACTGAGAGAAAGAGAAAATTCCCATGACTACATGCTTTGCTCTGAATAACGTCAATAGAAGTGTCAACACTGAAACAGCTATTTGCAGAATAAGGACGTAATGGAAAAATCAAAAATCTCTTTAACTGCTATTCTTTTTGTGTTTTGGGAGCATGTAACTTTCAAGGTAGCTTAGTGCAACTGGCTCAGTTTTTACTCACGTCAGCTCTTCCTGTGAAATCAGGAGAAAGATATGGTGAAAGAGATTTAAAGATTATCTATTTTCTTTTCTATAGTTTTTAAACTACCTCAACATCTCCCTATTCTTTTAGAATAGAGAAAACAGAAATTGAGAGATTTTATGGCATTTGTGGTTTCATATATACACTTTGGTCTAACTTGACCTTATTAACCCTGGATATGGCTTCAGGGCAACCATATCCACCATAGTGTGCTCTGTTCCACCCTTCAGAATTCAGGAAACATGCTGGTCCAATGGTCCAATGAAGAGCAATATGACTTTTTAAAAAAAGATAAAACATGCCCATAGTGAAAAATGCTTGGAGCTCAATACTTAGCTTATCAAGGACTACATTAAGTGTTTACTGAGCCAAAATCTGTAAATACCTAGGCAGGAAAAAATTTTGTTACATAGCCTTTCAATTCATTAGGCGAAACACAGTAAGAGCTAAGGGAACCTGACACTAAAGTAATTTTAGAAACTTAGAGTAAAATGAGTGCTAATTTTTTTGCAGTCAACAGAATTGACTCAACAAGAGTTATATAGGTTCATCATCACAGAATGTTCTTTCTAAAAGGGATGTTTTATTTTAAACTAGAGTTAATGCAAGGGAAATCTACATCCTGTGCTTTCCTGAAGATGAGACAATTATCAAAACAGTCTCATTTAACCGTAATGCCAATATGTCTACAGAATCCTAAGATTTCTTCTTTAAAACAGTCAAGGCATTGATTTAGGGTTCCAAGAGTAATTTTAATTTGCCAAGGGCTACATTTTTCCCAGCTGACGTAGAATTCTACCAAAACAAAGGAACATTTTAGTGTACCTTTAGTCACCTGTACTCACCTCCAGTCTGTAGGCTTTCCTGGCATAATTATGTTGGTAAAACTTGTAAAGATATGTGGTTCATTCATTGATGTTATTCTGTTCTAGTATAGGAGCAGTTGTACTATCAAGTGTGAATCTTCAGAGTTAAACTGTCAAGATCATGGATTTAGAGTCTGATTGCTGATGATATTCCTTAATTTAGGTGTTGAGATATTGTGCTCAGAAAACATTAAATAGTCGTAAGATTTATATACTTTTTTTTAAAAAAGCTGTCTCAGTGAGTTTCCCCATGCAGAAGTACTGTGGTAGAGGAGTGATGAAATGTTCATCCTGATATCTGTGAACTAAAGAAAATCTCTTTTTAATTAAAAATTACCATTCTTTTCAAAATGGAATTAGGTTATATCAAATAAAGTTAACAGTTTTAAAATACGAACACCAAATTAAATCTCTTGAAGTAACAACAATATTTCTGTTGGCCTAACCTTTATTTATTTATTCATCCATTCAGGTTTTGGATGATGGTATGTAAAAATATTTCTATCTAAGGCATTGCTAGTGTTGTAAGGTGGGAGAAGAAATTGAAACCTTCAAAATCCTTATGAGAGACAGAGATTTTCATGTACTTCCGTATATTAAGATGCACCTCACATTTGACTGACAATGAGAAAGTAGGAGTTGATTTTAGACACAGCAACTTTTGTAATGGAGATGTTGAATCACCTGATTCTAGAAAGACTTTGCAGGTGCTTGTCCTACAACTATTGTGATATAATTATGAGAATATACTTATAAAGCTAGTCTTAGCATCTACAAATTAAAGATTTGCTCAATTTTTATATTTTTTTAAATGGAAGATCTCCACTTAATACAGCAGTTTCTGAATTATGTCTTAGTGCAGTCATAAAAATAGCAAGAAAATCCTCCAGTAGTGTCTTGATGAACCATCATCTCACCATTCTGGAGAGTATAAAAGAATAGATGAGGAAATTAAAATGTCCTTCATATTCAGAAGTATTCCTTTTTATTTGCCACAGCCCAGAAACTATTCATCAGTGCCTGCATAAGGGTCAGTGGCGTCCACTGATATTTGCCTCTGAAAATGTCATACAATCCTACGATATGCTTCTCACTTCTCCCACGCCTCATATGGATGTTTTTAAACCCTGTTAGGGAACGAACTTTTCATTTTCTGCTTGAAGACAATGTCCATTTGTTGTTGTTGACACTGCAACACAGATAGGCGTAGTAATTAGTATCATCAGAATCCACAGATCAAAGGAATTATAGATGATATAAAGGCGGTTATAGGGGTGAGATTGTTGCCCTCCTTGGCCCAAATAGCTGGGCACATGAGGACCTGAGAGATTTTCTTGTCAGGAGGAGCAACCGATGATAGATTCTGTTAGCAAATCTGTGTACAAATCTGGCTTATTTACAGCAAAATGCTAAATCCTGTTTCTCTAAGTGCCACAGAAAGAATAGTAAGTTATATCCTTGCCTACAACTCAAAACCTCTCCACTAGAAAATTAGCTGCAAAAGAAGCCTCTACCTTGGTTCTTGCTGTGGCCACCCCAACAGTTTATCTGTGGCTGTCCTCTGCCATTCTACTTCATGCATTTGCCATACTTTGACATTCATAGAATCATATAATAGAATCATGGAATGGGTTGGGTTGGAAGGGACCATAAAGATTATCTAGTTCCAACCTCCCTGCCATGGGCAGGGACACCTCCCACTAGACCAGGTTGCTCAAAGCTCCATCCAGCCTGGTCTTGAGCACTTGCTGGGAGGGGGCATCCACAGCTACACTGGGCAACCTCTTCCAGTGTCTCACCACCCTCACAGAAAAGATTTTTTTTCCTAATATCTAATCTAAATCTACCCTCTTTCAGTTTGAAATTGTTATCCCCTGTCCTATCACTACACCCTGTGATAAAGAGTCCCTCCCCAGCTTTCCCATAGGCCTCCTTTAAGTACTGGAAGGCTGCAGTGAGAGACTGGAAGGTCTCCCTAGAGCCTTCTCTTCTCCAGGCTGGACAGCCCCTACTCTCTCCGCCTGTCCTCATAATGTTTCCATTAACGTAGGCAAGGAGGTGTTGAGTTGCTCCAGCCACGAAGAAGAGTGGCTGATGTGGCCTCCAGCATGGCAGGAAATCTAGTTAGGAAAGGAAAAAAAGCTGGAAGAAACTGCAAGTCCAGCTTGTCAGCCATGATTCTGGGCAGCTTCACAGGAATGCATATATGCAGAAATGTTTCATTATCCAGTCCCTAGATATTCAAATGGGGCAGCATTCTCTGAGGAAATACTACAGTGTTAAACTTCTCCTGAAGAGATCGCTGAGCAGAGTGGGAAGACATAGCCACAGTTGCTTGAAACACTTCATGACACAAGAGACTTTTGCCTTTTCCCTTTCATTGCCAGTGCATTTGTTTACAGGGATGACAGGGGTCATTAGGCTCAGTCTAATGTGTTATTTTGTATTTTACATGAATGCAAATAAATGAAACTGCTTGGATTAGGGGATAATGGTGATAAAAATACCAAGAAATCTCTGGGAACCTTTTCCCTCTCAAAAGACAGTTTCATTTAAATAAAAGTGAAGCATCACAACAACAAAGTAAAAATCAATAAGTGATGATATATATAATGCTGCAGAGAGATTTTCTTTATAAGTAAATGTATGGACACATTCACGATACAAGAGCTTATAAATAGCTTTTGTGTCATTTTATCATCTTTCAGTGATCTTTCACACTAATTTACAGTATGTATGCTTACTGCTTGGTGTAATTATTTGTACAAGAGACAGCTGAGGAGCTAGAAAGTAGGTTTGTTTTAAAGATACTACAGTGTAACTATCACTGTGACTATTATTGTTTTGGGGTAGTAGGAGTTACAGTGGTTATCTCTAACATGTTTTCTTTTTTTTTTTCCTATCTTCCTTTCTTCTCTCCCATCTACTTGTAAATTGAGACCTGGATTTGATATTTGTAGCAAGTTAAGTGATGTAAAATAACTACATTGATAGCCTTGAGGCCCCAAAATGTGTTAATACTTTTTTCCTTGTCTTATGTGGTGCTTTTTTTTTTTATGTTTTAGAAAAACAGAATGGGGGGGGGAACAAGTGAGCAGATAAAAAGTAGGGATATATATGTTGGCATTCCATCAAATGTAATTTCATTGTGCGATGGTTTCTAGCCAGCCAACCATTAGAGAATTACAGTCCCATGTGTATACTATGCTAAAATACCACTTGGAATGAAGATTTTTTTAGGAGCTACAGTGTGAACAGGATTTCTTCAGAACTGCTGGAAGAGGTTAATTTTTGAAGTTTTTGTGAAGGCGGGTAATGCTTAAACCCAGTCTGTTGACTGAGGTGCAGCAGGCAGCTGAATTTCAGCATAAAAAGAGAATGAAAGAAGCAGAAAATACCCTTTAATCACTCTGAATAATCTGAAGATACCCTTTACTTCATGTTGCAGGGGCAGGGGGTGTGTATTCAGATCTACGTGAGAAACCTCATGTCCTGAAACCCTTCACATGGCAGCTCTGTGCTAACCCTCCTCTGGAGGACTCCATCCAGCCCCTCCTGGCGTGGGCTTGGGAAGAAGGCGCAGAGTGAGCCCCAGGATGCCTTCCATCCCACACAGTTCCCACCTGAGCCTGAGCGGTGGGGTTAGAGTTTAAAATAATGCTGCTGTACTGCATCGCTGCAGTGGTCACCACCACTGTGGAACCACTGGAACCTTCGAGAGCAGTCCTTAGCCTCATTCACGAACGTATTTGAAGTGGCTGGAATCTCCTCTCTTACAAACTAAGATAAACTTAAGGTTTCTAAAACTTTCATGAAAGACAGAGTCGTTTTGTTGCATTTTGTTTTGCATCACTTTGAAATGCCAGTACTTTATTTTTGATCTGTATAATTAATAAAAATAAATACTGGTTTAAAAGTTAGTCACAATCTGAAAATCACACATTTTCATTTTAAATAACTTTGCAGGGGGGCCTCGTAAAGATTTGAAAAACTGGTTTTAAATGTCATTTCAAGTCATTAAATGTATTGAAATTGATCTTTTTCCAAACAAAGAGTTGAATACAGGAAGTTTTCTTCAACATTCTTTTTCCAGTAAATTTCTAACTAAAATTGAAAATTGGAATTAGAATTTTAGAAATTTCTATTTCTAGTTTCAAATTAGAAATTTACTGTAGAAAACTGCTTCTATATCTGGAGCAAGAAAAACTGGAGTGAGAATTTTTATATTGATCATAGTTATCAGAAGGGAAGATGTTTTTCACGATATAAACAAAGACAGGCAAGCTTTTGTTCTAGGTTGGCTGCCAAAGTTTTAATGGGAAGACATTCCAAGCAAGGTGCCCCAGCTTAGTATTGCATATGCTATTTTGCATTCATGGAAGGTATGACTACACAAAGTAAAAATACACATGAAATGAAAGGGATCTATTTCCTGGCCAATCTCTTTTTCATATCATAGTCTTTTTTCTCTAAAAATAACTTAGATTATTAAGTAAATGAAAAAGTAGAGTCTCTCATCCTTTTCTTTGTCTTTTCATCAGTAATTGAGAGTCTGGCTACAACACGCTGCATGAGAAAACTCTTTACATCCTTTTGTGGAACACCTTTCCATATGGATATGCAGTTTAGCATAGAGGAGAGACTGTTACAACGTGCAAGTGTATTTAATTTCTTACAGATTTTGTAGTATAAACTAACTAGAATTATCCTTAGAGAAAAAAATAATACTTTAAAAAGAGGTAAGGATGATATTCTAATTAAGCAAAGTCTAGATTTTCAGATAAGGGATCACATTTGAGCTCCATATGACTGTTAAATCTGTGAAATGAAAAATGCCAGAGTTGTCTAACTCATGCTACAGACTAGCAACACTATACAGTAATTAAGCCAGTTAGATGGAAGCCATTTAAAGGGAAGATAAAACACAGAGTGGGATGGTATATGAAGACCATTTTAACAGTGTGACAGAACGGTCTGATCCTGTATTTTCCTATACTATGGGAAACTCAGTTTATTTTAAATCCAGTAAACAGAAGCAGTAGCTATTTACCTTATGTTTATGCTTCATATCCATCTTTGGAAAAGACTGAGGCCTAATGTCTTGATTTTCTACCTGATGAAACTGCAGCTGAAGAAATGGCAAAATGTCACGCTGGAAATCTGCCACAAAGTTTCTCAGAAAGCATGATGAGATTGTCTGGCTGGGAGCTGTGTTAGGCAGCAGAACCACAACTCTGTAAATAAGGATCATTTGCTCTACTCTGAAAAGGCGACCACTTAGAAGTACCACCCTGGGAAACTCAAGGACTTTTGGATATTGTGCTTCACAGGCATTTGCTGGATGAAATGTCTCATGGAACATAGACCCTTCCACCTTTTAAGACCTATGTGGAGCTGTAGAGAAGGAATGGCAATAAAGACACAAAACAAGTCAATGATTAATTACTTGTCATACAAATATCTCCCATTACACAGGGTCTTTTCCAAGGGGGTTTTGGCTAGTATAATAGCCACTAAAAATTGTGGCTATAGATAAAAAAAAAATAAATTTAAGAGCGGTCTTTATATGGTTCAAATAACATCATGCCTGGAAGGCACAGTTGCCTCAGGGTGGTTTGCCCTATCTTCCCACACCTTACCCGGAGACATGAAAGCCATTCATTACAGTGCGTATGTTTGTTTACTCAAGTGGAGCCAGATCCTTAAAGGAATTGGAGATAATTGTTCAAGAAAACTGCACTTGCGCTTGAGGCATTGCCTTTCTGCATCCCTAGCAAGGACCACTCTGGAAAGCAGCTTAAAGTGAGCCTGTAGCTTTGTATTGCAAAGCCATAGATACATGAAGGAAACAAGAGTCTCACTCAGTTACTGCGAGGAGGTTTAGGAAAGCAGGAGGCATTCGACAGCCTCTGCTGTCGCCCCTGCCAGGGTCTCTCCTGCAGATTTCCCTGCCTGGTTCCAAACACTTTTAAGCTTCACCCCTCCCTCTGGCACTACCCCCATGAGCCATCACTCACCTATTTTGACCAGGACCTGCCAGCCCACCAGCAGACTGAAGAGCAAAGAGAACAAAAAGGCAACAAAACTACAGAGCTGAATAGTGATAATTGGAACCTGCACAGAGAGGGGATGTAAACATTCTGTAGGTAATCTATTTACTAATTTGTGTTGCATTCTAGACCTCACAGATCTTGTGTAAATGAAGCATTTTACTGGTGATGATGTACAACTCCTGTATGAAGTGAACAGATTAAACTGTTTATGTCCAACTACTGAAAACACTCCAGAAATCGATGTCAGTGCCAGAAACCTTATTAGGTTTCAGAAGAGGTAGGAAAGCTTCAGCCTAATCACAAGATAGAGGTCTTCAGGCTTTTGAGAATGACATCTGAAGGGCATTTAGATTATTTTCTATAAAGGGAAAGGGCAAATTTCCAGCACATACATAATCACTGGTACCATTTATGTTGTCATCCTCTCTAAAGCAGTAACAAAGTGCACAAATGGTGGATGATTAGAGAGGTCAGTGAAGTGCTCCATTCAGCTGTAATTGTAGAGTTCTTAAAAATTCTTTTGACATCAGAAAATATCATATGTTTTTTTAACCCGGCTTTTTTCTGTGATTAGTTAATTCATGCAAAATCAGTGAAGAAACAGAATGGCAAATTAAAAGCAGTAAAACATAAATGTCGTTCTGCAGTAGCAGTAAGTAATCAGCAAAATCAGTTCACTGTAAAATTACTGCTACCTGCCAAACCTCCACGTGCACAAGACCTCAGCAAATTTTCATTTAAAATACTACCACCTTGCAGATCTGGAAAGTGCTTTGAAAGAAATTCTGTGCCATTGCTGCCCCAAAACTACAGTTTTGCTGATGTTGTAATCAGTATTCTCTCTTTCTTGCTCCACCTGGAGCATTTCACAAGATTTTCTTATCTGACATAGAAAATCTGAATACACTGATTTATTTAATTAACACAGTGTTAAAACTATCATTGCCTTATAAAATCTAGCAATCTTCCTACTAAGGAAATGATGCAACTTCTTTCTCTCTAACAGTATTTTAAGACAAGTTATGTTTTCAATTTCATCTTTTTTCTGCCCAAGCCTCTGAGTTTTGAGTAACGAATAGACATATGCTTTCCAATTCTGGAATAATAACATAGGGAAAATAAAAATATAATCTGGTACTGACCAAGTAGGAGTTCTCATTACAGTAGTATTCTTCAAAATAAAGAATAATTCCAGTTACTCATAGTTGGTTAAGAGTGGTGGAATCCTTCAGTCTGAGTGGAGATTTCAATCCAGGGGCAGCGGAAATGAACAACATGACCTTGTCCATCGCATCAAGTAGAAGTTTACATTATGTATCAACTTTCTTGTTTCACAGAATGATGAAACTTAAATAGAGGGATTATATGGCAGAAAGGACATAGATCTGTGGAAATGAAGAGACAGTCCTGTGCTGGCTCCCCACTCTGAAAGAAAGAAGAAAAAAAAAAAAAAAAAGGAAGACATTCTGATGATCACAAGCTTAAATAATTCTGTGTAACTTCCATAATTGCAGACCTTTAGGGATGTAAGTGTTGGCATACCATAACTCAAGGATGATAAAAAAAAAAAGAAATCTTCATAGCAGGCTCAGGTGTAGTTTAGAATTTCAGAAGAATGCCTCTATAGTACAGTCCTGTTCACACAGCAGTTACACATTCAGAGCTATATTTGAATGATTCGTCCTGTGAATTTTACTGCATACTAGGCAAAAATCATGTTGGACATAGCAGCTTGTGACTTCGATGTGAAAGGGTACTTTCCTTTCAATGTACGTACATTTTAGCATTGGGTTTCTGTCACTGATGAGGAAGAAAGAGAGAGTTCAACTGATCCCCAGACAAACATCCATAGCATTTTAAATGCTGTGATGCCACTTAATGTTTGCAGTCTTTTCAGTTCTTCAGCTTATGGTTGGTTGCGTGCCATCAGCAACCGTTAGGGTGGAGTCATAAGCTCTCTGGGAGAGTTAATATTGCCTTCTTGGTTTTTATTCTATTTTAGGCCACCTTTTTTTCAAAGGTCTTCATTCTCCTGTTCAGGGTTTCTATGAAGTCCAGGATAGGAAAAGGTTTTAAATGTTAATGTCTTGCTGCTGCAGAATTCTCAAAGAAAATTGTAAATCCCTTTACTGTGCAGTGCATAATGTCATTTGGTGTCCCTGTCCCTCCATCTCCCCATATCTACCTCCTTATTTATTACATTATTATTTTAACAGTGTATAACATCAGGAGAAATGCCTCATGTACAAAAAGACTAATGGAAAAAACTGGATTAATGCTGTGACCACTGAAATCCATAGCAGAATTGATACGATCATCAGAGATGGCAAGAATAATCTTTAGGAAATTTTTCAGGTGTCTCTGAATACTTGGTTTATATAATAATTACTATACTTCTCATGAGACATTTTACACATGTTACTGATCAAAAAGGTAGATTACAAAGGCCACTGGGACAACAAGATACAGGAAGTTAGGTCTGATTTGGTCTTAGTTTAGCTGAAGTCAGAATCCAGTGTTTCAGAGCAGAATAGCTTCCTATATTTCAATTTTTTCTGTAAAGCAAAACAGTGTAGATACACACAGCTCAGAACAGCCAACAGTATTCTGCAGTATCTAAAACAGGATCTCTCAGAATCACATACAAGAGGCGCCTTGTGTTCTTATACAGTGTACACCATTAAAAAGCAGTTTGACCACACGCTAATATATATTGTAATTGTAGAGGGCATAGTAGCTGGTACTCGTTTGCTTTTTGTGTCAGCTGTTTTTTCTCCTGCTTTTTTTTGTTTTTTTATAAAAAAGGCAAGGGGGATGGTCTTGCAGGTTTCTACAAGTCTTAATTATAACTTCTCCCTCATACAAACTGTCCTGATAGTCTGCCAGTCTTGGTTTTGCATTTTTATACAATGTTTTTTTCAAAATAAATGAAAAGCTACAAAGTTTCTAGCATTATTAAAATTTGTATAGACATTCACTTGCTCTAAGGGATGTTTTTTCCAGATTTTTTGTGATTTATACTCTCTTCTAAGCTGCTGCTGTAGTTTCCACAGTAAATGGTGCTTGATTTAGCTCATGGTTGCAATGAAAAAACACCTGAAGCACAGCACTGTTTCATACATTGTTTATCAGCCATTTGCCAGTGACACAAGCACTGCAGGTGAAAGGAAGGATGACTTTAAGTATATTTATTTTCATGCCTGTGCATTCCAGCTGTTTGCCTTGTAGAAAAATTAGCTGTCCTAAAGCTGATACATGTGACTGATGCTGTTAAAGATAGAGTGACTTCACACATTTTCTTTCTGGCTTGTGGTAGAGGTGACCTCTCCTGACGGTAGTTATCATGCAGTTGTTTCCTCAGATCTTAGCTTTTCACTGTATTCCTTTACAGGTTCGTGGGTCTGCAGTCATCACAATTACTTGAAAGTTGTCTACTCTGTATTCCACGTGTCCTCAATCTACTGAGAATAGATATAAGTACCTCTGAGATGTGAATACAAATGAAATCTGAATCCAAATATTTCACCTTCTTTTTTTGCAGCCGGACCCTGCGGGCAGAGATATCTCCATCCGACCGATCTTGGAGCACTGCGAAAACACCCACATGACAATTTGGCTTGGAATTGTCTACGCATATAAAGGGCTGCTGATGGTAAGCGTGGCTTGTTCTGCACAACACTGACTTCAAGCTGCTATTTACTGATAGGCATGAACTGAATTATGTTTGCTTTTTCTTACGGCTGGAGTGAGTTTAAAATTTCCTTGAATATATCTTTTATAGTTGGACCTATTCTAAAGTTCATTAGGTGGTAATATGCAAATATATGAATACATAAAGGAAATAAATCATTGACAGCACTTAAACTGGATATTATAAATATACTGCAAACCAAGACATTCAGCAGTAAAAAGATGGGTCTATGAATGAAACGACTTTGTACATAAAGAGGCCCGATCATCTGAATTCCTTTAGCTTCTCCAAAATGGTGGGACTAGGTTATTTCAGATGTTTGCCTCTGAGTTGCATATGCCCTTTAGAAACAGTTGCAGGAGATGAAAGATCAATTTGGAACCTGAATCAAAATAACCCTTTTGTCACTGAGGCAGATCTCCACAAAAAGATTTAGTTACTAACAGGGATCTCAGGAACCAGGAGTCCTGAACCTTGAACCTTCGAAAAAAAAAAACAAAGCAAAGCAAAACAAAGCAAAACAAAGCAAAACAAAGCAAAACAAAACCAAAAGAAAACAAAACCAAAACAGAACTGTAAAGGTGACTATTAGTGATTAAAAGCTCCTAAGCCTGAATCTAGTTTTGACAGCGCTCACCAGCTGAACACCTATCTTGAGTTGAGCCCCATCTGGATCCTAAACCTAGATGAGCATTAGTTTACACTGCCGAAGGGGTTCCATCTGTTCTGTGTGTTTGTGGCATGCCTCTTTGCTAGGACACCCGTGAAAGGCTGGGTCAGCTGCTCGCACTCCCCGTGGTTGGTGCTGCTGCCCTGGGGAAAGCCGGGGAGAGGAGGCTGCTGGTGCCTGGGGTACTTGTCTTCCCTCTCCATGGCTCCACTGGGCTCCAGGGTCCTGCTGCTTTTCATGCTGCTTTTTTTTTTTTCAGGCTGAAAGATCTTTAAATGCACAACATAACGTTTAACAGTAAGGGATGAGAGCTTTAGCAACTTTAGTTGTAGATGTCTATTTTACAGAGAATGTCAAAGCAGGCTGTGAAATGAAGAGCTAGGATATACTTGATGTCCACAAAGGGATGAGGAGCTAGGAGAGATTCCGTATCTCAGCATGCCTTACTGGGCAGCTCTGAGTGGCTCTGGATTCACAGTAGCCACAGCAGGTGGCACATCATTTAGGGATTTGTGTTTTGAAGGCAAGGACACCAGAAGTTAGAAGCCATGGCATTGACCAGCACTGGGGCCACAGTCTGACAGTAAGATAGAGCTGTCCATTGGCATAAAACATTATGCTTTATCCAAAAGCACAGCACACCACCCAAAATTTTACCAATACATTATATGTGGAGCTTCTTTGCACACATGCAAAGTACTCCAGCTCAAAATAGATTGCTGCAAGTGAAAGGGAGCAAGGGCTTGGGTGTCCAAGCCTCTACACCTGCCTGCAAGTCCTCATGTGGAGCTGGGAGCTTCAGAAATTCCTACTTATACTTCTTTGTTTGATTCATCCTAATCTCCATGGTGCCAATTTCTGGTTTTTTTCTCTTTTTTAAGCCAAATCTTCCAAAGAGATACAGCTAAACTGAAAATCGTAGCTTTAGTACCAGTTGCTGACAAGGTGTTTAGTTTATTGCAGTACTTACGTTCTATGCAGTGATGGTTTGTATCTGTTAGGTCATTTTTTTTTTAATCTTCACTTATGAAGTTCTTAACTTTTCACCCCTTTTCTAGTATATTACTTAATTACTGGTTCAGCTTCTGTCAATAAATTCCTGCCTTTCACCTGGGAGAATATTTTACATATTTAATTTTACAAGATTTTTCTTAAATAATCTGTTAAAATGAAGAACATTTTCCATGCTTTTGTTACCTTCCAATCTCCTTATATAGAAATTTTGAACAGTTCATTTTGTGTTCTTCCAGGTAGAATTTGCCAGTGTGCCTTATATAAGTGCTCAAGACATTTTCCTCTGTGGTTCTCTTCAAAAAGTAAACAAGTAAATATGTTTGGTTCACTTAGATTGGTATGAATGAATAAATCAAGTTCAAATTCCTTTTAAAATACTGAAGGCTTCAAAAAAATGGCAGAGGGTTTTTTTGCAAAAATAACTTCATTCATGTTTTCAATAAAAAAATAAAGAGGGAAAATAGCATTATATATTTTTAAAATACATTCTCAGGTAATTTTCTTTTAAGTTTCTTTAAAGTTTGAGTCATACTGGACAGTAATGAAATTGCACTGATTCTCACTAGATTGGTTTGTTGGCATGTATGATGGACTGTTTTCCAGAAGATATGTGACTCTGTTTAAGTTTGTGAATGCCATTCGGCATTACTCACTAAATTTATTTTAGGCACAGTGTTTCATAATCACCAGTGAAATATACACTTTTTATTACTCTAGTGCCCTTTTATCACATAAATTGCTACATACAAAAAAAAAAGAAGATACTCTTCTGAATCACTTAACTGCTGTGGTGAGTTATGTGAGGACAACAGGATTGATGCCTTTTATCTCATCACCAAAGACGTTTCTGTATGCCACACATACCTTGCCTTCAGAACAAAACCCAGAACCTCTCGTGTTACTCTGTCATTTTATAAAAGTTTATTTAATACAAAATTCTGCACTTTGTAATAATAAAATACTTAGCTCTAATTTAACGTACTTTATACTCAAGAGCTAGTATTGCTGGCTTATAGTGTAAATCAGTGTTTGAGGTGAAATGGCTTAATGATTTACTCAGGCCAACATTATTTACGGTGACCTCTTGTCTCAAAAATGAGAATACAAAAAATTGGATTAACCTGAAAAAATACTTTTCTTTTTGTGGCTTGAAAATATGAAGCAATACTGTCCATTCTGATGACTTAAATGCACTGATGCTGGGAGTAAATCACTCAGGGCAGAGCAAAGAACAGAAGGGCAGGGCAGGCAAAACAAGGGAAGGCATTACTCGCCAGGATGCGCAGGTTCCTTCTGTATGAAAGTAAGCAAACATTAAAGATCAGAATCACGATTCTTCGATTGCCTTTGAAGGGCTGTGAGGAAATGCTTACTAACTGCACAAAGGCTTCTCAGTTATTGGATTCAGATTCCTCAGGACTGGTGGCCAGAGAATAATAGAACTATCCTAAATCTTGCCTTTGTCATTGTGTTAGTCTTCTTAGTGACCAAGTCCCCCCATACGGGACTGGGGTTATTTCCCCATCTCAGGTTCAGCTCCTAAAAGGCTGCATAGAAGTTCAAAGTCTGTGTATACGTTGTGACCAGCTGGTGCAGTATGTCTAACTTTTCATTTCAGATGATGTAGACATGGTTGAGAAGTACTTCTGTTTAATATGTTTCAGAGGACTATAGCAGTCACACCATCTTAAACTCACCAGTGATACATTACCAGTGAGTGCAATAGGATCATCCTGAGGGGTATTAATTATTTTTCTGGTCTCAGCTAGAACAATACCAGATAAAGGATGGATTGGACTCCTCTAAAGGGCTTTGCTTATTAACCACACACACTAGACCTGTATACAGTTTGATTCCTCTTTTCCTGATAATGTATTTAATTAACATTAGACTCAAGGTGTACATATGTTGGAAGTTTCATTGTGTTGCTGATGTATTATTACAGTTACTTATTATTCAGCTACTGAGAAACAGGCTTTCAAGACTTTCAAGGCTTTCAGTTTGGCTATTGCTGTGTATCAAAATCCTACTTTTGCCCTGTAAGTGTAAATTGAAGGAGTTTTGAGCTACTATTAATATTACTAACTACTTCTAGTACACAGTCTTACGTATTGTGTAGTACTTAGTTAACCTTGCTAAGGATGAAAACACCAGTATTTCATGGTGGAACTAGGAAAAAACTGATGTGCATACATGATGGGACTTGATAAAGGTTGATAAAGGTTGCTAAGAGTAAGAAATTTAATTCCTTCTAATGATTCATATTCCAGCATTGTTTCAGTCACTATAGTTGACATACTACCCAACACAACTCCATAACTGATTTATTAAGTCAAATATCTTTGGGATAATGTTCAATCTTAATTTCAAGTCTGGAAGAATCCTCTGTTTCCTGAGGCTCTCTGATCACTAATTTAAATTTGTCAACCTCTGACTTCCAGGCCTGTGGGTCTTGCACATATGTTATCCTCCTTTCTCTAAAATGTCCTGATGGCTTTATTTCTAAGCAAACTACCTTGGGTTTCGCCAAATTTCTGTGGCTTTTCTAAAAATCTTACTGCTTTGTTAAAATGACATCTACTGATTGTGTACTTCTCTATCTTTACCTCTTCTGCATCATTTTCAGCCATGAAGTTATAGCCTCCTTCAAGTCAATATCAAGTCAACCTATGCTTTTTTCCAGTAGATAGCTTCTCATTAATAGTTTAGATCTATCACCTACATTTCAGTTTATATTTGTTGTATTGATTTTGTAACATCCTACTTTTAAATAAAAATACTATGCAGTATTAAGATGAATTCTACTGATAAATCAAAGTAAGCTGCATAAATGTGATTATCTTTATTCTGTCTTGCAATTTCATTGAAAAAATAATAGCATATTAAATTATATTGGTTGTGGTTTTTTTGAAGGGGGATGTCATTTACTGCCTGAGTTCATGTATCAAACATTTAATTAATTTGCTTAGGATAGAAACTACCATAATAGCTCTGTAATCACTGAAGATGTTCCACTCTCTCTTTTCCCATATGGCCTCTTTATATCAAAGTGGAGCTTTGCCAGAATTCCAGTGAGTATCAACAATTAAGTCCAGCAGTCCAGACAGCTTCTAAATCATTTCCTAAAACTCCAGCATGCAAGTTACCAGATCTCTCTGATTACAACAGCTTGTCTTGACAGGTTTTTCAAGAGCTCTTACTGCTGCAATAAGCTGCATTTCACTGTGTTGGTAGACACACATGCATTGTTCTATCTCTGTATAAATACAGGACAAAAATATCAATTAAGCACATAAAATTGATTAGCCCCTAGATTATGTTAAGATTCCTAATGATTTTCTGAAAATACCTTTGGTTTTTAACACATTTACTTGCATTCTTTCCTAATTCCCTTCATGATCCAAAAGTGTAATCAGAACGACCACTGCCTTCTCAATTAATTTGCATGATTCTGACTCATATTTATGGTGGGTTTAGCACCAACCCATCTGTCTCATCTTAGAGTCATTAGAGAGGAAGATAGTTAAGTTTTGTGGTGGGGGAAGGTAATTTATAGTGGTACCAGATATTTGTTATATCTTTAATAAAACATTGATAGTGTTTTAGCATCCAAAACATAAGTTACCATATGGTTTTGTAGGATAAACTTTTCCCTACTATGCCCATAAGGAAGCTTCAAATGTATTATTGGAATATTGCAGATACTGCAGTATTCCCTTACATGTCTCTTGGCATCAATTTTCATATAGCAAAAATAGATTAAAATTGTAGCACACACTTGTTTTTATGAGAGATGTTTGATCATTTTACAGTGTTGTGATTGTCTGGGATAATCTTATGGCAGAGACAATATAAAGCTATTCCAAATGGATATTTGCTAATACCAATTGCTTATTTCTTTCAGCTTAGTTACTATAATATGTTTCAGGACTAAGCAGAATTTTCCTGGAAGAAAGCCAAATACAGTCTGAACAGAAAGAAGGCAAAATACTTTATTAACCTGTTGATTTGGGAGGGTGGAGCATAAAGCGGAAAATTTTATCTGGCTGAGTGGCTTTATACACAACTTTGTGCTTCTGCTCTTCCATCTTGCCCTGGGCAAGACCATACTAAGTGCCCTGCAGCATGAAGGACTTTGCCAAGCTCTTTACAAAGAATGACCTTTGGCTAAATAGCTGAATATCGTATCTTGCAATTTAAAAAAATATTTAGCTACTATCTTAATGCTCAATAGAAATATTAAGCTTCCCTTTAGTACTGTCTATCCAGAGCAGCCTTGTGAAAATGAACTAAACACACAGCTGACTCATACCAGATCAGAGGTTTAACGTCAGATTGTGCCAACTGTGAAGGTAGGAGACCTATGAGAGTATAGTTTGTCTTTCAGTTTGCTAACCTTGCTCAGTGTTCTAGTGATTAAAAAAAGCACTATTCTATGCATCTTCTTGAAAACCGCTCAGTATTATTTACTTCCCAGTTCTTCAGTGAAAATCTGAAAATCAGAATGCCTATTATCTTTTTTTTCACTTTGGAAAATTCTCATTGAAAGAAAAATGCAGCCAATTCACTGAAATCAAAATATGTCTATGTCTCTGAGGATCTAGATTTAATGAATGAACGAACATGAGTAGAGAAACCCCTAACTCCAGCTTCACAGTGACTTCAGACTGAGAAGTCTTCACATGCCAGAGTGCAGAACTGCCTTTGATTTAAGGGGTGGCAGGAGGGAAAATCTCCCAGTAATCTAGCTAGGAAAAAAAAGTCAAACAACCCAAAAAACAAACAAACACACAAAAAAAATCCCCAGATGTAAGATCTTTAAAGTACAGGCTTGCTTTTGGTCTTTCATGCAGCACACAGGGCTATGATCCACAAGTGAGCGCATTAAGTGCTACTACAAAACAGTAATTAGCTGCAAAGCTGCAGCCTGGTCCAGTATATAATCTTTCCAAAACCATACCGTCTAGTTATTGGCAAGCATGACATCTGACAAGATTGGAGACTTTTCCTCTGGTATTCCTCCACTCTTGTCTGATATCCTCAGTATAATTTTCTTTATCTTTCTTTCCTGTGCCTGTAAACCATGTTCAAAGTATAAGAAGACATTACTTTGAAATGAAACACATAGACAAAATGGTTTAAGGCCAGTACAGGGCACAACGGTATACAGAAGGATAAATAATTTCCTGCCTGTCATCTGCCAGTCTATGTAGTCCAGTAGCAAATTAGAAGCTTGATTGTGTTAATATAAGTTGTGGATCAGTAAGCAATCATTACTGTCATTAGCAGTAAGAAGATTTAAAATGAGCTAGCTTTTGAGTAGAGTTTTGAAAAAGTGCTAATTGTTTTCAATACTTCAGCTACAAAGAGTTTTATTACATTCCCAGATATCGCAATTTAGTCAGTACAAGATGTTTAAAAGTTAAAGTTTGCCTGTTAAACTCTGTAAGCACAAATATTGTAGTCTCCATAGTCCTGTTATCCCTCTAAGACTTTAATACAGATTTCTCTTAGTGACCAGAATTCTATCTTTAGTCACAGTGGCATAATCCTTTTGTCTTCAAATACTATTTTCCCCAAATTTATATAATGCTTGTCTTCACAGCCTTTCTAAGTGCACTGACAACACAGCCTAAACCCACCATATCAACTGCTACAAAGGTAACGCTCTAAGTCAGTGTAGTGTCAAATGGGAGCTGCCTGCCCTCAAACACAAAATGAAACAAGCCAATCTTGCTTCAGAAAACCTTCAGAGAAATCCCTAAGCAACATTTTATGACACTTTCTACATCAACAAGATGGGTATTTACTGGACTAAAATGAGAAAAGTCGTTAAGTTAGTGGCTAACAATGTAGGAAGCCTTCCTAGTTGCATTCCCAATGTCTGTTTGGTTGACATCCCCCCAAATGGGCTTAAATTAGACCATTAGACTTGACAGTAGACTATTGTGCTCCTTAGCTTTTAGATAGCTGCTTTATATAGGAGAATGCCCTGAGCTACTCCAACTCCTTCTGAGATGCATAGGATCCATCAGGAGCCTCAGGGTGGAAAATCATATAATCACAGAATGGCCTAAGTTGGAAGGGACCTGAGAGATCATCTAATCCAACCTCCCTGTCATGGGCAGGGACACCTCTCAACTAGATCAAGCTGCTCAAGGCTCTGTCCAACTTGGCCTTGAACACCTCCAGGGAGGGGGCATAGCTGCCAACAAGGAAATGCCTGAACAAGAGCTACCTAAACAATGGAGACCGATGTATCCTACCCCTCTTCAAATCTAGCACATTAGCACTGCTAAGAGCTGCCTGCTTCCATGCTGATGTGTTCAAGCACACCTTCTCTAAGGACTGTTTAATCAAAATTCTCAGCAGAGATCACAACTAACATCCCACACAAGTGTCCAAGCAATTAAGGCAGTCAGTCTCTCATTAAATAAAATCTAACAGCTCTGAACGAGGCTTGGGAGCTCTTTCTGAAGACAGTCTGTACTCTGGGGCTAGGGAGCACACCTCTGGCAAAATTGGAATTGTGCCGTGTTTTCCAAACGTGAAGCTATGTTATATAATGGTCACTACCAGCACCATTTTCTTGAATGAAGATGGCTGCTGCTGTATTTTGCGGGTGACCCAAGCCAGTAGACATCCATTGAGAAGCCTTTACCAGCTGGAGAACTCCAGAGGCAAGAGGAGGAGAGACACCTGTGTTGCAAATCCCAGCAGGCAGCCTTAAATATCAAATAGTCCTTAAATTGCACAGCACTCTCTAAACTTTCATGCCCCTAAGCATAATGAGAAGCATGATTTACATAGCTGGGGAAAATTAATGTTTTAAAGGTTAGGTAGTGGGAGTAAAGAGCATCTAACCTGGGATACTAAGAGTCCATGTCCTTAACTGGAGCTCCTAAGTTTGGTATGCAAAACTGGAATGTGGACCTTTCACTAACAATGTCAGCACCCCATTCCTCAATCAAGCCATTTTAGGGATTTTCAGGATTTTTACAGTCATGAAGGTGAATCTTTCATTTGTGCAGATTAGCTAAACCTCAGGAAGAGGGACAATAAGAAGGGCAGGTGGAGGGAAAGCAGTGTCGTATTTCCTCAGGAAGGCTCTGCCTCAGAGGAGAAGTATTATCAAGCCCATGGAGCCCTGCAGGCACTGTAGCAGGCACACAAGGAGCACCTCTATGATGACCACTGTCCTGGCAGCAGGCTGCAGAAAACTCTCGGCTTTTATCCACGTTTGAGTCTCAAAGATCAGCTATGACTTTTAGAAAAGGAGAAATCTCATCCTAAGGCAAGCATTTTTAGCCAAAATGCCAATAAAAATTAAAAATCATGCTCTCAAATTTCTGGTGCATCAGTCTGAGGAAACCCACTTGCTGCAAGAGCCTCACCCTTTCTTTAGTTATCATATAAATAAATATCTTCTTTTCATCTGGAAGGTACTTAACCATTTTCCATGCTGTTCTCAATTATAAATGAGAATGGGCCAAACCATTACCCCCACAACACTGTTCAAATGATCTTTTTGGATTATAATTGATATTTTAGATCGCTTTATAACTGCCTCAGCTATAAATTCATGCCCATTATTTGTAATAAGTGCTGGCCTCATTTAAGTATGTTGGCTGTATTCCCAGAATAATGCTTTTGGAAGGGAATCTGTCCATACTGGGAAAAGTGGGGGAGAGTGAGGGATGACCTACAACCTTAAAAATCTCATTAATAATTAATTGTAGCAGAAGAAGATAGAAATCTTCTCCATAGTTAGTCGGGATCTCATCCCTTACATACACACAAGGACTCCTACCCCTCAAAGCAGCTCAGCCCAGCCTAGTTGTCAATTCAGGGCCTGGCAAAGCATGAATTTGCAGCACAGCTGAGCTGTGCAGCACCAAAAGCAGGGAGAGCAGAGCCAGCAACCACTGAGGCAGTGGAGTTTCTGGGAGGAGTGAGATTGTATCCTGAAAGAAGCTATCATCAGTGTATGTCGCCCATGCAGCCAGGTCAAGACTGTGGACGAATTGCTTCTGCAGAGCCTGTAAAGGAATCTGAGTGTTCCCTGGTCTGTCTGTGCATGATGCCACATCCTTCCTTATCAGAAGAAACCTGAGAGGCTTGGAAAATGTATTAGTGATGAGCTGCTTCTCTGGCACAAAGCCACCCAGCTGGATAAATGGCTTACCTACCTCAGCTGCCCTACCTGAATGGCTCTGAGACCCCTTTCTGCTCCAGGTAGCTGTCTACAGACACCTTGACCCCTCAAGAGCAGACCAATCCTGTGCTCCGCCTGAAGCAGCCACTGCTTTTCTTCCTGCACTTCGAAGGCTGCTGGGAAGGGCAGGGGGCCAGCATTAGGTGTGGCCTCTAGTCCTGCTGGAGGAGATGGGTAAAACAGAAGTGGCAGACTAACTGCTGCTGCTTTTGCTGGGAAGGGCTGCCCCACCTACATATCTTGATAGGGATTGTGGCAGTGATGACAGCGCTGGAGAGTGAGCAAGCAACAGGCTTGCCTGGACTAAGCAACACCTCCAGCCTGCCATGCTCTATAGGCTGAGTAGATGCCGAATCCACCAAAGCCTTCCAGCTGGGTCTACTCATGAACCTGTGGCAGGGTGACATATGTGCTGTAGGCAAGAGAATGAAATAAGCCAGGAGAGAAGCTCAGCAACTGGGGGGGCAGGGCGAGCAGTTCAGCACTAAGTCCTGATTTCAAGTGCCTGGGTGGGTAGGTGCGTGTCTGGAGCCTGCCCGTTTCTGTGGGAGTGCAAAGCAGCTGAGTCACAAGCAGTCGCGTTTGGTGCCATTGTTGGTTGAGGTAAAAACTAGGCAAATCATCAAGGCAATTTGCGGTTGTTAATGTCCAGTTGCAAACTACAGTCAAAAGCACGTAAGGGCAAAACAGTGTTTGTACTGCAGGTACAGATTTGTCAGTTCCCTAACTCTCTTGTGCTTGACCAAACAGTGTTCTTCTAGTCTAGGTCATTTGCCTTTGAAATTTTTAATGCTTTTCCCAAGGAAAAAAAGAAAAGCAGAAGGTAACTGCAATTAATCCCTACATGTTAGGCAGCTCATGGCCTGAGAGAGCGTACGATCTGCTGGATAAAGCACTGGTTGGACGGACGGACACAAGAGTAGTCATCAATGGAGTTAAATCCAGCTGGCAGCCTGTCACAAGTGGTCTTCCTCAGGGCTCAGTGTTGGGATCACTTCTGTTCAACATCTTTATTGATGGCCTTGATAAGGACATTGAAGGTATCACCAGTAAGTTCGCAGATGACACCAAGTTGGGTGGGAGTGTTGATCTGCACAAGGATAGGGAGGCTCTGCAGAAGGACTTGCATAGATTGAACAATGGGCCAAGGTTAATGGGATGAGCTTCAACAAGGCCAAGTGCCAAGTCCTGCACTTGGGCCACAACAACCCCAGGCAACACTACAGGCTTGGGGAAGTGTGGCTAGAAGCTGTCTGGCAGAAAAGGACCTGGGGATTCTAATAGACAGGCATCTGAATATGAGCCAGCAGTGTGCACAGGCCAAGAAGGCCAATGGCATCCTGGCTTGTATTAGATACAGTGTGGCCAGTGGGAGTAGGGAGGTGATTGTGCCCCTGTACTCAGCACTGGTGAGGCCTCATCTTGAGTATTGTGTTCAGTTTTGGTCACCTCAGTACAAAGAAGGATGTCGAGGTGCTGGAGCAAGTACAGAGGAGGGCAACAAAGCTAGTAAAAGGCCTAGAAAATAAATTTTATGAAGAGCGACTGAGGGAGCTGGGGCTGTTTAGTTTGAAGAAGAGGAGGCTGAGGGGAGACCTCATCGCTCTCTACAACTACCTGAAAGGACATTGTAGAGAGGTTGGTGCTGGTCTCTTCTCACAGATAATTGGCAGTAGAACTAGAGGGAATGGCCACAAGCTGCAACAGGGTAGATTTAGTCTGGATGTTAGGAAAAACTTTTTCACAGAAGAGCAGTCAGGCATTGGAATAGGCTGCCCAGGGAGGTGGTTGAGTCACCTTCCCTAGAGGTGTTTAAAGCGCGTTTAGATGTGGTGTTGGGGGATATGGTTTAGGTGTGGACTCTGTAGAGTAGGGTTATAGGTTGGACTTGATGATGCCAAGGATCTTTTCCAACTTAAATGTTTCTATGATTCTATGATCATTATAGACCTCTAATTTCCTATATGACAACATGAGTTGTAATTGTATGAAAGAGAATGACTTGTTGTTACATAAAAGAGAATATTGTATAAAAAAAGAGAATCTTGTTTAAAAGGGAGAATGTTGTTGTATAAAAGAGAATGACTCCATGACATGGCAGTGAACAAATGTGATTGTCTGGGACGAAGGGTACCAAGGTCAATGGGAACGCACCTTTTTTCTGTCTCCCTGCAATGTACTCAGAAAAAGCTAGAAAACACAGACATCATCTTTGATCTGATTGAGGGTTCCTCTCTCTGTCCTTCCCTTTCCTCCAATACCATCTGCTGTCTGCCATTCTTCTCAGGACACTATACACTCCTACTGGGCTTTGCTTAGGCTGTAGGCTGGGTTACCTATTTACAGTATCTTGAGTTTTACTGTGTTGCCGGAATTTCTCTGATGAATGCAAGAGAAAGAAAATAATGGTTTGCAGCAGCTCATGTTGTAGAAAAATCTAATTACATTTCAAGGGATGAAAATGGCTTCCTTACGCTAAAGACTTTCCCCTGCTGAATTGCAAAAGCCCGTTGCACATAATGAAGGAGCTAAAACTTAAAAATACACCAAAGAAAAAAGCAAACCAAAAAATTGCCACAAGAATATTTCATGCCATAAATCATTAGACAACTGCAAATGAAAGGCCATTACCAACTTCCACTATAATAAGAGACATTATAATTGCAGTCTGAACAACCAGAGTGACACTTTCTACATTGTATATTTGTCTCCCATGGGACACATCTTGGCACTGCTGTTTATCAATGTAGGTGATAATCATACAATGACTGGATTGATAAGAGTATATTGAGAACAGCTGCTCAAAATAGCTAAAAGAACAATGCACATTATACATTCACAGGAATCCTTGAAAACAAACAGGAATGACTGTCTAAAAATTACTGAAAGTATAAAACAAAGATAGATAGAGCATTAAGAGAAATTTCTTCCCATCATAACTAATTCACAGTTTCACGTTTTTCTTGTGAGAGCAGGAGTCCTAGTGAGCAAAACAAGTCACATGTGTAATTAGGTATTGGGTAGAAGGTAAGTGTGTGCCTTTATATTGTAATATCACCTATATTTGTCAAGTTAGAAAATATGTCAGTTTAAAATTCATGCTTTTTCTGGATATCAGCCAGTACCTTCTTATAATTAACATCTTTTTTCCTTCTTTTATCATTTCAGTTATTTGGGTGTTTCCTAGCCTGGGAGACACGAAATGTCAGCATTCCCGCTTTGAATGACAGCAAGTACATCGGAATGAGTGTGTACAACGTGGGAATAATGTGCATTATTGGTGCTGCTGTTTCATTCCTTACTCGGGACCAACCCAATGTGCAGTTCTGCATTGTTGCTTTAGTCATAATATTCTGCAGCACCATTACTCTCTGCCTCGTGTTTGTACCTAAGGTAGGTGAATTTGTTTAGTGTGGGTCTGATTTTTTTCCTTCTGTTTTGCAATTGTGATTTAATATGTAGAAATTTCAAATACAGGGGGATGTGTGTGAATTCTAAAACAAGCCCATCTATAATCTCGTCTGTGGATCCTGAGAGGAAGAACAAAGCTTCATGAGATTTTTGGAGAAAGTGGAATATGCAAGTGTGTAAATACATGTGTTTCTAATGCCTATACCTTCACTGAATCTGTGACTGAGGAAACAAGAAGCTATTTTCTGTCATCTCAGCGGAGTAGTCTCCATTTCCAACTTTTAGAAGCTTTTTGGAAAGGGCAGTAAAGGGGCATTCAAGGACAGGTTCAGTTGTCTCTCTGCCACGTACCCTAAGCAAGATAATCAAGATCTCTGCTTCTATACCTACAAAATAGTAAAACATTTCTAGTTCACTGGCATAGTTCACTGTCAACTATGTTGAAACCTCTAACATATTCAAGTATTATGGTACAGTAGGCTTTATTAATACTGCAGAGGAAAACTCTGTGTACACTGCAACTGCTAACACTGAAGCTATATTTATTAAGAGGACTAAGTGAGGCACAGACTGGGAGGCATATGTTTTCTTTTTGCACTTTTGGGCTCTGGGGATGTTTGCTGTGCATTGTTGGAAGAACTGAGAAGACACACAGAGAGGGCTGGAACTTGATCATTTCATTTGCAGAGTTAAGCTTTGGACATGGGTATGACAGATCTTGAATAAAGGGAAAACTGGTTTCTACGTGAATTTCTATTAATGAAACCTCCAATTCTGGAGAATGTATTTGATATTTTGAAGTAAAACATATAATTGCATTCATTTTAAGTGGCTTGCATAAACCTAGCTTACCACCTCAAATCAGATGCATAAGCAGCTGGATGTCTGAAACATTTGGAAGGCAAGAGTCAAGATGCAGGCACTTTCACCTCTGGAATCTCTAGGTTTTTCAAATGAATAGTGATGTAAAGTTTGTGACTCGTTACTGATCCATGTTCAATCAATGTGTTGATCCAATTACAGTGAAGAGGTTCAGGTGCTAAGAGACATCCCTGGTGATGATTCTAACAGGGGAACCAAGAACTATATGCATAAAAGGAACAGGCTAATAAATTTATCTCAAAGCATTCCCTCTGAAAGAAATTAGAGGCATAGTCTAGCAATAGAAAATGACTTCTGATCTACAAAAAAGCAGAAGTAATTCATTCTCCAGGACTGACTAACTAGGGTGTTTTTACAAAGTTCTTCACTTTTCAAACATTAAAAAGCTGTGCAGACATACATTCACATTTTTATTCTGGATCTTAGGGAGGTATCACAACTTCTTTCTAAATTAAGGGAACATTCACAAACACAGCCATGGAGAATACTTTGAAATACTGCAAGATTTAAGTGTGTAAGCTGTATCAAAATGCATATTAAAATTCTGATGCCAAAAATACTTCCAGAGAATGTCAGAACTCTCTTCAAAGAGAAAATATTAATGCTGTGACATGCTCTTCTGCCCCTTTGCTTTCGTGCTCCTTTGCCCATCCTTCTTTTCTGCTGCCACAGGCTCTGAAATGACTTTTCTGTTTCCTTTCTTAACCCCTTCCTCTCCTCTTCCTCAGTTACCCTGCCCTCATTTTTCCTCTCAGTTCTTTCTTCTCAAAATACAAACATGAACTCTTGCCTCCCATCATGAAGCATTTCATCTCATTCCATATATTATCAGGTTTCCAAATGCTTAGTTATTTTTCATTAAAAATGACTGTTGGATAAGGCATAAGAAAAGAAGTTTGAAGTAGGAGCTGTAATGCAGACTTCAATGCCCATGTGAGTGCTTTCACAGCTGGAGAGTTCATCTTCTTCCACTTGTATATTTTGCCCTACATTTCTTCTCACCATGCTGTGCCACAGTTACAGCAGGAGGGCTGGCAAGTGCTCTCTCCTACAAACTGCTCCAGCACAGGTTTCACAATAGGTAGTCTGGACTCCACAGAATATTATATCCAACACCGCCCAGTTTGTACATCTATGCAAGATATCAGTGCGAGCCAGGCACCAAATCTCTCCCCTTAACAAGTATGTAGTCAATTAGTACAATTTTGGCCATGTAAGGTGGCTGGTGAAATACCAGGTGCAGGAGATGATAATGAAGACTTTGAAAAATTGCACTTTTTTGTTTACTCTGGCCAGACAGATGGAAACAGTAACATAGTTTTGGGCCATGTTATTATATAGAGTAAAATGCAAAGTCCTTTTAACTAATCTTCAGCAGTGTCCTGGGCCAAGAGTGCTGGGATTCAGCTTTGTCCCACAGCCCTCTTATAAATCTGAACAGGCAACCATTCAACAGTGTAGGCACACTAAGGAATAAAACCTGACATTTTTGCCTTACTTCTTGTCAGCTCCACTTATTTACTTATGACATGGCAATTACTATACTTTTCCATTTAAACGTCCACCTGCCATTGTGTTCAGCACCAAGTGCCTCAGAAAAACATGAGGAAAATCCCATCAGGGGAAGATGCTCCTCATTCTCTCCATTTAAAAGTCTCCTCAAACACAACTGTTGATACTCATTATACTGCATCCTACTTACAGTAACTGTAGACATTCTTGTTACCTGATCAAAAAATGTCCAAACATTTTAGAAATTATTCTAGATTTCTGAGTTTAAGGATATCTTGTAGATGTTATCTGCAGAATTCAGACATACCTTTTTTATATTTTTTCCTGTTAGAAGTTAACTCCTATGTCTAATTATTTCTTTAAGGGCCAGCATGTCTATAGCATCCTCATCACTTCTTTAAAAGAAGAAATCCTAATATATATTCACTCTTCGTGAAGAGATTTTTCCCACATTTATCTATGTTTATAAAACTTTCACATCCTTCTGTTTTTTCTGCTCCATCCCTTTTGAGACAGAACACTCTGCTCACTTCTAGTCACCCACCAAGTGCTTACCATCGTTGGCTGCAGTGACATTGACACATTAACTCTGATCCAGTTTCCTGTAGAGCAGCAAGGCAAAATCAGTTCTAGGAGGCCAGAATGAAAATATTAATTTTCTGCGTAGGTAGCATATTTTGTCTATCTGGCATTGACTCTTTGTAAATACTCAGTGTTGACTCTGTCAAAACTGAAACTGCACAGATGTGCAGGCATTAAGACAAGTTCCACTGACTTTATGGCCATAAAAGAAGAGAAAAAAGCTCATCTAACTTCATCCCTTGTACAGTGTGAGCCAACAACATTGCCCATGAACTTTTCCATCTAATCCACACCATGTGAATGAATTCATCAGAGCATAAGTCCTCATGGCAAAACATCCAGTGTTCAGCTATAAACTCCCAGATGAAGATGAGTCAATGGATGGATGGCTGTATTTCTATCTCATATTCAGTTTGAACTTAAACCACATCAAATTCCAGAGCTTTTATCTTGTAACACTTTTGCCTGCTGATTTAAGAAGCCTGATAATTAACATTCTTCACCTTTAACTTCATCTTAATGTAGTTCTTGGTCTGGGAGTTAGACACACAAGTCATTATAACCAGCCTAATTAGAATCAAAGAAATGAGGGAGAAGCGAGGCAGCAGGCACTAGCAAGATTCAGCTGCAGCAGATTGCTAAGGACCTTGAGCAGTTGGGTCTTGCTTATCTCCAGGGATGAATATTCCCCAACCTCTCTGAGCATCTATACTACCATTTGACAACTCTCACAGTAGAAAAAAAAATCATATTTTCTGATGTTTAAATGAAATTTCCTGGGTTTCAGTTTCCACCTCCCTGCCTTTTGTTGGTCACCACTGAGAAAGGTATAGCTCCATCCCCATTACTCTCTCCCATCACATATTTATACATATGAATAATGTCCTCCCCGATCTCTTCCATCTCAAGGCTAAACAATCTTCCGCCTCTGCTTGTATCATAAAAGCTCCAGTCTTTTTCAGGGTCTTCGTAGTCTTTCACTGGGCTTTCTTCAGTACAACCATGTCTGCCTTACTGGGGAGTCCAAACCTGGACATAACACTCCAGATGTGCTCTCACCAGGGCTGACTAGAAAGAAACAATCACCTTTATTGTCCCAGGGTACTGCTGTCTCATGTTTCACTTGATGTCCACCAGAATCCCCAATGCCTTTGCTGAAAATCGTTTTCCAACCAAACATCCCTCCGCCTGTTAGGACGGGTGCTTGGGGTTTCTTTCTGCTCAAGGACAGGACTTGGAATTTCCCTTTACTCAGCTTCAAGAGAAGCCCGTTGACCCAAACCTCCAAACGTTTGACATCTCACTAAGTAGCAGTGTGATTATCTGCTGTATCAACCCCTCCTCCTCTTTGAAAATCATCTGCAAATTTGCCAAGGGTATGATCTGTCCCACCATCCATGTCAAGATGTATCCTTTGAGTCTGTCAGTTCAGCTAGTTTTCAGTCCACCTCACTTGTCACTACTTCATCAGTTTCACTGTGGGCACATTATGGGGAGACTCTGTTAAAGTCTTTGCTTAAGTCAAGAAAAATAACTCTCCCCATCACCTACCAGCCCAGACACCTCACTGAAGAAAGCTATCAGGTTGGTCAGGCAGGATTTCCCCTTCATAAATCAATGACAACCACTGCTAATCACCTTCTGGCTCTCAGTATGTTTGGAAACAGTTCTCAGGAAGATTTACTGAGGCACCTTCCATGGACTGAGGTGAAGGTGACTAGTATTTCCCTAGACTTCCTTCTCACCTTTCTTGAACACAGCTGTGACATTTCATTTCTCCCAGTCCTCGGGAACCTTTCGCGATCATCACTTGAACACAGCTGTGACATTTCATTTCTCCTCAGGAACCTTTCGTGATCATCACCTTCTGTCAAAGCTTAAAGCTGGATTGGCCACTAAACTCTGGCAGACACTCTCCGTAATCCCCCCACCGCCCTCACAGGGGAGGATAACAGGGGAACCAGGGAGAGAGACTTTGAGGTTAGAAAATACTTGAAACAGTTCAATAAAAAAGAAAAATACACTAGCAGTAAACATGTTAAAATACATACAGGTACAAGCATACAAATATATTCAAAGACACAAGAGAACGTGTTAATACAGAACCTGCACCCTTGAGAGGACAATTAGGTCCAGGGAGGCAGGGAAAGACAACCTGTCTTAAGGAATGCTGCTTCCCTGCAGGATGAAGACAGGAGACAAGAACACCAGCAGCTTAGGGAGAGATGACAAAGAGCCCAGTGCAATCCCCTCAATGCCACAGGCACAATAAACCTCTGAAAGCTAACAAGGGGCCCTTATATACTGAGCACATGGGGAGAAACACCGTGATTGGTCCATTTGGGTCACCTGACCCATCCTCTCCTCCCCACAGGCACAGCTGCCCCTCCCCCACTGTGACTGGCCCCTGTGCCAGGAGCCCCTCAGAGCCACTGTCCTGGGGCTCCCAGACCAGGACATCTTCCAAAGGACAGAGACATCGGTCAATGAGATCCTGGGGTGCATGAAGAAAAGTGTTTCCAGCAGGTCTAGGGAAGTTCTCCTGCCCCTCTGCTCTGCCCTGGTGAGACCACATCTGGAATACGGTGTCCAGTTTGAGGCTCCCCAGTTCAAGAGAGACAGGGATCTACTGGAGAGATTCCAACGGAGAGTCCAATGAGGATGATTAAGGGACTTGAACATCTCTCCTATGAAGAGAAACTGAGAGAACTGGGGCCGTTTAGCCTTGAGAGGAGATGGCTGAGAGGGGACCTTATTAATGTATATAAATATCTGAGGGGTGGGTGTCAAGGGGAAGGAGACAACCTCCTCTCAGTGGTGCCCAGCAATAGAACAAGGAATAATGGGTTTAAGTTAGGACACAGGAAGTTCCACCTCAACACGAGGAGAAACTTCTTTACTGTGAGGGTGACAGAGCACTGGAACAGGCTGCCCAGGGAGGTTGTGGAGTCTCCTTCTCTGGAGACTTTCAATACCCGCCTGGACATGTTCCTGTGTGGCTGCCCCAGGGGATCCTGCGCCAGCAGGGGGGTGGGACTAGATAATTTCTAGAGGTCCCTTCCAACCCCGGACATTCTCTGATTCTATGATCTCCTTTAGTGCTCAGGGATACACCTCCTCAGGTTGTATGAACTTGTTCAGCTGCTTTAGGGGCTAAGTTTTGCCAGTGAACACTAAGGTGAAGAAAGCATCAAGTACCTCAGCCTTTTCCATCTCCTTTATGATCTCTAAGGTCCCTTCCAACTTAGGCCATTCTATGATTCTATGATTATCACCTGAAGAAGGAAATTCATCGTCTTCAAACATCGTCCCTCTCTGCAGACTTAGTCTGTAAACATGTGCCAGGCACCAGGTGCTTCAGTGTCTGATGAGTCAGATCCTTGCCTGCCAGAAGTCAGGCCCCTATTTCATGCCACCACAGCTGCAGAACGGTTTCGTGCTCTGAAGAGGAACCAATTCCAAAGTGGGGCTATGCCATGAAATCTGGCTATGCTTACAAATTGTTGCCCCTCCTCTCTTTTCAGACAACTCGACACCTTTGGGTTTATGGTGCCATACCTATGCTCTCAGGGCGGGGAGCTCCTTCAGCTTTATCTATATGCGAATGTATAGGTATGCTGCTTGGCTAGTAATCATAAATTCTGTATTCTCTAGAGTAATCTGAGAAGCTCTCTCTTCCCTCTTTGCCAGACAGCTAGTAGTTTTCCATCCTCGTGTCGAGGTGATATTTTCATGTTGTCACTGAGCGTTAAATCTTACTTATATTTGCTTAAATTAAATATGTTTAAGGTTAACCTTTTTTTTGAAGTGGCTTGTTTAATTCATTTGAACAGATTTGGTTTATTTGGGGTCACTAAAACCTAATTAATTTTCTGTTATCTCCGGAGTGCAATCTCCCATGAGTTCTTTCTGTTAATACTCCTGTTCCATGCGTGTCTCTGCTTGAGTGCTACTTGTAACAGTAGGAAAAGCGAAATTTCAGATGAAACTGCGCTTGGGAAGAGAAGGGCCTGGTGGGTTGTTTTATTCTCAAAGAAGGAATATATCCTTTGAAATTACAAAGATATCAATGAAGGAGAAAAACATGTTTGGTGAACTATTAAAAATATTTTTAATATAATTTAAATCCAATTAAATATCCTTTGCAAAATCATTTTGGTTCGACCTATACTGTAAAGTTGTTCAGAAACCGTCTCAAATACTGCACTTTCCAGTGCAGAGCTTAGTTTCTACAATTTTGTACTTGGGAGTCAATATTTTGACATACAAAAGAAATAGCTGCAAAAATAAAACAGTGGACAGAACTTCTTAAGGCTTTTAAACCTTTCAGCTCATCACACTGAGGACAAATCCAGATGCAGCTACACAGAACAGACGATTTCAATTCACTCAGAATCAAAAGAAAGAAGACTCAAAAACTTCAACGTCAGTCACCAGCGTCAATCAGACCAGCACATCCCGCCTAGAAGGATTGCAGTCAGAGAACCACCGCTTGAGAATGAAAATTACAGAGGTATTGCTTATTGAATATACTGCCTAAGCATTTTGTTGATGTTGCAGTTCTGTAATCCACTTAAACGTTGACTACTTCTTAGAGGAAAAGAATTAGCTTTCCCCATAGAAAAATACTGAAGTAATAGGAAACAGATGATTTATATGAATAACTAATTAATGCAATGAATCCTTAGCAGGTGTGATAAAATGAAAATTAAAATGAAACATCCCCTATTTATCTGTAACAGGCAAATTACCCTGCTGCTTCATGCAGGCATGCTGAGCATCACAGAGCAATGGTTCTAGAAGCACAACCTTTACGGGCAGGCGTAACAGAGACCCGCAGCCACAGAGACGCTTAAGAGCTCTCTGTTGCTGTTTATGGCTGAGTTCAGAGACTGCTATTGCTGTCATTTCTCAGCCTCTCTGAGAGTTTACTTGAAAACTTGCTAGATAGATTCTAACATCTGCCATGAAACAGAAATTTCCTAAGGTAAAAAAGATCATTACAATCATGTAAGCTGACCCTTTTGGCACAAAGGTTGCAAAGTTTCTTCAGTCACTTCTGAGGGAAAAGCTAAGTACGTGGAGTGTATGAATCCTGTTAGAGCTATAATATGTATAATTTTAATTATGTCCATCTGTGCTCAGGAGCCTTGGAGGCTGCCTATTTTGAGAGACAAAATAACAATAATGGTCTGTAGCTTACAAAAATTAATGCCTCATCTGTGAAGTATTCTTATACCTTGAAGAAAAGCTATTTTATTGCAAACCTTTCTTCTTCATCCAGATCTTAACTAATGACAATTGCCTAGGTAACAAAAAGTTTACTCAGACTACTAAAGGCTCCAGAAGCAAAAGTTATCTCTGCCTTGTTAAAGAAATTTAGTTCAGCTTTGTCAGGTCCCTTTCATGTGAGAGCCTTGCAAATTTTAATGAAGGCTTAGCTGCCTATGGGCTATTTCAGTTTCTTTATCCTACTGTAGTTTTTTTCCTACAAAGCCTCCTAAATCACAAGATCTCAGCCTGTGCCTTGCAAGGCTCATGACAGTGATCGCAGGCAAGGTTGGTCAAAGCAATTGAGTCATATGAGTGCACACAGGGCCCAGCTGATCTATTTAGATTTTGCTTAAATAGATTAAATTAAATACTCAGAACCAATAGGTCTAAATAAGAGTTTCATTGTCAAGGGGATTTGAAACATACCCTACCATGGCTATCAGCTACCTCTCTGGCTTACTTGCCTTGAGTTGCCATGTCCCAGTTCTATAAGGAAACAATGTAAATATAAATTCAGCACTTTTGAAATTTGGTTATATCAGTAGTGAGTGGGACATGCTCTGGACATCACATCCCGGTCAACCGTTCACAGAAAGCATCCCAGATCACCATTAAGATGCTTGTATCTGGTTATTTTATACTGGGGCTGTAGGCAGCTGAATACAAGTTAGCCCCTGGGGAGAGCACCCTGTGTTTCAGCTCAGCACTGAAATCTAGGGGTGTACCAACACGGTGTTTGTGCTGTGGCTCTTCCACTTAGAAAACATCTGTGCTTCTCTCCCTTTCTGTCTAGTCTTAAAGGATGCTTTTGGGGAGAGAGACTTTTGTTTTTCCCCCTCCTCTTATTTCCACTTTTTCCCCCTCTCTGAAATTTAGGCTTGCAATGGCAGTTTAATGCTAGCTGTCAGATTACACACTTTAAGACACAAACTAATCTTCAGATCACAAAAGTAAAGAGTGTTGTCAGCCCCAAAACTAAAAGCTGTGAGTTGGATTTTCTTCAGAATTTCACACACACACAGACACCAACAAAAAGTCTAATGGGAATCTATCCATCTAAGAAAGGTAAGCGGAGTAAAAATAATCTTTAGGAAAACAAAACATTCCCAGTAGGGTTGACTGCAGTCACTCACATGGCTGGACGTGCCCCTGATGCTATAATCTCCTGTATGTTCAATAATTTGGTTGACAAAGTGGTTATAGCTCTGTATGCCACATTTGTAAGAAATAGCTGATAGGTTTTCTGACTGGCTTTCAAATGTCCATTTTTTTCTCATTCACCAGTACATCTGAATTGCTTAAACTGTCAACTGCTGAAGCTTATTCTTCTCATATGCCCTGTGTGCAATATCACAGCTTAACACAATTTGTTACTCGTAGTGTGATTTTTAGAGGTATTTTTGTAGTCCTATAAGAAAACTGTATTTGGCAAACTGTGGCAATTGTTTTACCACCTGCCTTCTAGTCTAATTCTGGAAAACTGTGCAGTTACTGCAGATACCTGGAGCAAAGACTCTGAATTTTTAGGAATTCATACTCTTCCTGTTTTGCAGCTGGACAAAGACTTGGAAGAGGTCACAATGCAGCTTCAGGACACGCCTGAGAAAACGACATACATTAAGCAAAACCACTATCAAGATCTTAATGACATTCTTAGTATACGGAACTTTACAGACAGCAAAGGTGAGAGTCAATAAAATCTGTTAGTAGCTTAACTTACCAAGATTTTGAATAGCAATCTCAATTGATTGCTTCCAGAGCACTCAGATTATGGTAAAATAAAGCTTTATTTTGGTTGCATTACAGAAAGCATGCAGGTTCACATAATAAGCTATATGGTACCCACTGGGTAGTTACATCTCTGTACAGATGTTTTCTGTGCCCTATTCATATAACACACATGGTAAAGTGGAAAACTTTTAAAAGCGTGCTTGGGTTCAGAAGTCAAGTTTTCTGTGCTGCATGAAGGGATGAAGGTCGCAGAGGTTTTCAGATCCTATGAGAGTTAATTGCACCAGCCTTCAGCAGTAGGAAGCCCAATTTAATACGTGCTCATCTGAGGAGGACATTCAAATCCTGCTTTTGTACACTGTTATCAGGCACATAGAAGAGAAGCAAATAAATATTTTGGTACTGATTTGGACCCTAAACGTGGAATTGAAGGCACTCGTGTATGAAAACTCTTCCCTAGGAACTGATAAAAAAGGATTTCATGACGACTGAAATATTCCTAAGTTGTTTCTACTGTATCTCCTGTATCGCTCCCTGAAGAAATGCATGCAAAAGAATTGCTTCCATTAAAGCCCTTTGGCTTTTGGGAAGGAGTAAGATCTGGTACATAGTGCAACACCCAGCTTCCACTTCTGACTCTAGAATGGATCTACTTCGTGACTTCTGGCAAATGACTTTGTAGACCTGAATATTACTATAGTGTATAAAAATCGTTTTCTTGTGTTGGGAAGTCCTAGACTTGGATGTTTACTCTGATGGTAGGCTCAGGCTTCCTGTTGATGTTGCAGGGTAAGCTTGGTTAAGTGGAACAGAAGCTACTCCTGTAAATATAGTTGTTAGAGAATAATTTTAGAGCAACAGCAACAGTTCACATATGCTTTTGAAGTATATTGAAATTTTGGGTGGATAAGGTTACTTTTTTCATGCACCTTTTGTTTTAGCTTGGTTATACACTTGATTGTGTAACTTGTGGCAAAAAAAAAAAACAAAAGGAAGAGCTCTGTAGAGTTCCCAGTGTCCTTTTCAAAATTAAAAAGACAGGAGGGGGTAAAGGAGGAAAAGGAAAACGTAAATAGCTGCTGGAGGCGTGTGATTATTGGGCTGAGATCAGCAGCAAGAACTAACATCAGTGAGTGGGATGAGGCAGTTTTACTGAGTGTTTGAAAGGAACACATAGAATGTTCCACTCATGTCAGATGCTTCAGGAAAAATGATAAATCATGAATAATATTTCAAGCAGGAAAGATACATTACATTGTGCCAAATGCCCATCTGAGTTTGGGTATGAGAAATAAAAATGATTCTCAGGAGATACACTGGGTATAAATTTAGGATGGGATACTTCCTACAGCAGGTTGCACTCCATTAGCAGTAGGATGCTGGCAATGAAATCAAGGAGAAAATAAAACCTTTCTGCACTTACTTGTGGCTCTATCTACAGAAGACGTCAATGCCTAACTGCTGCTTTAAGCAGCAGGATCCAAGACTGTCTGTGTTCCTAATTTTCCCCTGGTACAGTTCCCCAACTTTTACATTTCTGCTGCAGGGCATATATTTTAAATCACCTGTAGGTGATTTAAACATTATTTAACACACAGTGTAGCTTAGAGCTATGTATTATTGGGATTTACAGGGTAGATATTCTTCTGACCTGGATCACAATTTGCAGCAGGTGTTTGAAGCTTGGTCCCACACCTGGTGATGAAAACCCCAAGCAAGAGTGCTGTGGAGTATCCTGATCCTGACTCAATTGACATCTAATATTAATTCTTCCAATCTCTGAGCCTCCATGTTCAACAAGCCTTACTAGCTTTTTTCTGTGCCTCCAGTTTCTTCTGCTTCTTGTTTTCTCACTTTCCCCATTTCTCTGTCCCTTAGCTACATGTCTGAATCTCTTCTCTGTTTCTCTCACCGCATCCATTCCCAATAGTCAATCTATGTGCTTAATTTAAATTTGCCATTCCAATCAAAATAACAAGGCTTTGGAGAATTCAGGCTGCTGAGTCACTGCTGCTTCTGTGCAGATGCAAACAGATATCACTTAAATGGTATTTAAAAAAATCCAGCCCTTATGGCTACAGGAAAGCTAACTCTGACTGACATGACTATGCTTTCTGTAGTTATGTATTTCATGTAACTTTTTGTAAATGAAAGTACAGAACCTTGAAATTATGTGTCCCTCGTGGTACTTGAGCAAAGCTTCAGAACTGTGAATGTTTCATTAACATGACCTAGAAGTGACCATGTCTCTCGCCGTTACCCTGCAACTGGGGAAGCCAGTCCAATGTTGTTTTTAAGGTGATGACAAGGTTTGCACCTACCTTGGGCCTTGTAAAAAGTGTGAGCCAAGAAAGAGGGAGTAGGACAGGAAAGAGAGATACTAAAAATAGCAGCTGACTTGGAACTAGAAGTCATAGCAGACCATTTGCCACATTTGCATTGTGGACATGGCTGAATCCTATGTCAATCTTCTTTATAAAATACTTCACTGAAGGAGTTCACATAGAGAGTGCTGTATAGTGTATCCCTGTTGCTATCGCTTACACAAATTCAAGGCACTGCACTTCAGAGAACAGCTAATAACACAGGACTTGGGCAGTGTATCTCAAACAACTAATCAAATTTTAATGTCATACGCTTCATTAGGTTTTTGACCTATAAAAATTGTCCAGAGTTAAAATTCCTAGCTCCTATAGCCAAGTGCCAAAGGAGGTTATTTCATTCTTCCCTTCCCCACCATTCCTCATTTACATCAAGCATGGATTTAGGATACGAAGTTAAATTACTTCATCCAAAACAGGTAGACACAGTTGTGAACTCCGATAACTGCCTCAGGCAAAGTTTCATAACTTTGGCATTTCTTGTTAGTTATTAACAGAAACCACTCCTGGTGTAGCCCAGGAGCTCTTATGCTGGAGCGGGAACTCCTTCTTTACAGCACATCTCATTTAAAGAGAGATACTATCCGAGACACTCATCTCTTGTTCACAAATTCGTAATGTCCCTGAGACATCTACAGCAGTTGGCTATGTAAGAAAAGCAATTAGGAAAATGTGGTTTGTAATTTATGGTTTGATTGCTTTCTTTTTAATGCAGGCTTTTGTCTGCGCTGCTAGAGAGCTTTGTGTGGCCAAGCAGTTCTCAGTGTGCTCCACGGACTGTGGTTCTGAGACTTTCCCAGCTGGATTTAAGAGGGCATCCCCTTAAATTCATCTGATGCATTCCTCAGATGATTTTGAGTCACTGTGCCTGCCAGCGACCTTCAGCTCTGCGTGCAGGACGACATCAGCTTCTCCCCCAGCGTCTGTGGGATCTGGTTGCCCTCTGGAGCAGCAGCGCCTCACTCCTACCCAGAGCCTGGGTGTGGGGTGGGCTGTTGGATGGGACCCACGCTTGGCTTGGGTGGTTCCTCTAACTGGCAGTGCTGTTCAGCGAGGAGAGGCAAGCTTGGAGACATGGCTGAGTTTTCCCAGCTGACATTTGGAAAAAAGAGGACAAATGCTTGTTAACTGTGATGCTGTGTAAAGAGGAAGGTTGTGCCACACAGCTCCAGGGAATAAATACCCTAGCAAGTGCACAAACCGGAGCTTCCCAAAAGGGCTCCCTGCACCCATGTAGCTGGTGTGCCAGCAACAGGAGAGACTTTGTGAAAGTAGAAGTTATTTCCAGTGTGCAAGTTCCTGCAGAGGTAAAATTTACTGAGAAGAAAAATACAGAGGCAAGATACTATGCGGTTTGGGAGGGGTTGGATAATTTTGCTACGCTTGGAATCTTGCTATCTTACTCTGTTTGACTTCTAGTTGACATTTTATTACATGAAATTATTTCTGCAGGAATGATTCATAGATTGCTAGAGTTTCATATAAAGCCAAGCTCAGAAGAAATCCTGCAGAAGAATCTCCATTTATTTCTACCTTTGCCGGTACATTTCAGAGTAGCATATTAGGGAAATTAATGAATGACAGCCGTCCTATGGAAAGTGTGTAAGAAGCAGGAGACAGCCTTGCAGTAGTCCCCACTTACTAACCCTTTTTGCAAGTTGTCTCTCTGCAGGCACCCTTGCTTGCTCAGAAAGCCTTTTGTTTTGAGCCAGAAAACAGTCTTCACTCATTGCTGTAAATGGACTGGGAGCATTCATTTGCATGTCAGATATGCCTACATACTGTCAGTTGTCACCTCACCCTGATGTTTCCTAGTGCTAGTTTTCTCCCATTTAAAAGCTGCTCAAAGAAAAACAGGTTTCAAAGGCATGAGGCTTGTAAATATGAAGCAAAGCAGAGTTCATCGTTGATAGAGGGGGGTAAATATTACTTCTATGAAGTTAGTGTAACTGAGGCATTAAGGCTGAGATTTAAACCAGAGATTCAAAGGAAAAGCTTTCAGAAATAACTGCTTTAAAGGAGTGCTGGTTTGAAGAAAGGATGTAGTTCATTATACCCACTGTAAATAGAGACATATAGAGGTATGCATACCAGTTTCTATGAAGCCTAGCAATTGAGGATTCTAGTCCTGAATTTGGAGCTTGTTTCTGTTTCAACAGGGAGACCAAACTACCAGAGGTTTAGTGCCTGCCCTTCCTTGCACAGAAATAAATCTGTAGTAAAGGGAGTTTCTTCTGATTTAAAGTAATAATGCGGGGCTTTTCTCTTAAAAGAACTTCCTTTCAAAACATAGCTATCAGAAGTCATGACTTGGACTGCCTCGTGCTTTGCACTTAGTTCAGGAGAATTTTTTCTGATATACCTGGCAGATGATGCCATCATTTTAATTTTTCCTTTCATTGTACCTTCTTTTCGTCCTATTCACATGAAAAGCGGAAACTGGGTAGTCAGGTTTCACCAGTCCAACGAACAGAACTGTGAAAAAAATTATTTTAAAAATCTACCTCTAGCTTTAAAGTTGTCAGAGTTCTTCAGTAAATCAGCAAGGTTATCTCTGTCAGCTCTTACAAGTCATTATTAAACCACACTTGAGTCTTTGTGGAGCATAAAATATACTCTCTAGCAAAGAGGAAACAACAGTGGAATTGAAAGATGTGGGGTGAAGAGCAGTTCGGCTGTCTAGTTGTACGTCATCAGAGGAATATTGCCACTAAAGCGTAATGATGAAGATGTTCAATAATGCTGCAGTCTACAAACGTCAACAAAACAAGCTTCTAGTTAAAGGAATACAGATTCTAAAATCTTGGAATAAAAATTGCAGCGGCGGCAGCAGTCACCTGGTGTTTTCTGCCCGCAGCTGAACAGGACTAGTTAAAATGCGCCGCACATTTAAGCCAGCTCAGGTAATTTTGACAGCAGCAGGTTGCAGGGAGATGATCCTGATCTGTGGGGCAGGTCTGAAGCCGATGTCCCCCCCTGGCAGGGGGAAAGGCTGGGAGCAGGGACTGGCTCCTGGCTGAGCCTCTTGGCAGCCGACGTGCTCCTGCAGCTCAGAGCTTTGGAAGTGGAAATTGTTTCTCTGCTGCAGGTGGGCAAAAGTCCCGAGCTGAAGCCTTCCGGCTCTCACTGACAACTGGGCAGCGGGTTTTGTTTCCTAATGAACCCATCAGCGAGTGCCGTGCGAGGCCCTGGAGATCTATTTGTCTTTTTTCCCTGACGGTTTTCTGAATGGAAAGTGCTCGGGCATCACTTAGCCAGACTTCTGCGTTGCGACTTGAGGTCTACGAAGGTGAAGATTACTTAGAAAGTGCTTCTGGCTAATGCAAATTCAATTTTGAAGGTAGTTAGATCATCCCAGTCCAACTTACTCAGTAGCATCTGCAGTGGCAGACAGTACCCTGAGAATGAAGGGTATTTTTCAAGTGGCATACTTAATGGACAGAGGAAGAAAACATGGGGAAATACTAAAAGCAGTGCTACATTTTCTAGGGGAAATTGGGACCCCAGGTGTTGCTGCTACCCTTAATTTGTTTTCTTTCAGTTGTGCACGTATAGAAAATTAGTTTCCTCCATCCTTAAGTTTTTTAAGTGCATATGGAATAGTGGTTTTTTTCTTTAGGCTCCAGTTCCTGGACACATATAACTAAGAATTTTGCTCTTCATTATTTAAATGGAAGGTAAATGGTTAAAAAAAATGAAAAAGAAAGATATTCTAGTTTCCATAGATGCAGAATAAAAATCTAACGAATCCTCTCCCAAAAAGCTGAACAAATAAGAATTACCGAACTTTTTTGTATTTTGAAAAAAAGCAAAGAGGAAAAAAATCTCAACGTTGTGGCAGTTCTATGTGGATTTTCTTTGTGTTTTATATATACACATTAAAAACTTGTATGTGGCAACCTTCTATACAGAAATTATGCAGTGTATTAAAGGCAGGTCATCTGCAAGAGTGGTAGAGTGAGTCTATTAAGAATAATGCACAGTAATACATGGGCAGTTGGTGTTGAGGGGTGAGTAGGCAGCGAATATATGATTTCTGCTCTACTTTAAACTAAATCCCCCACCTTTTTGACAGAACCCACCTCCTTCTCTCTCTCTCTCTCTCTCACAGCACAACTGAAAGCAGAAGAAACCCTTTAAAGGCATACCACAGAGATTAATATATAAAATCACATAATCCCAAAGCCCAGCAACTGCATATTCCAGTCATTTGATGAAGAATTGTATCTTCAGTGGCTTTGTAAAAGGTTAAATTTCTTATCTTGGCTGAAGGACTTGGAACCCGAGAATAGTGAAATAATAGACTTTCTCCATCCCTAATTACAAGAATTACTCAGATTTTACTTTGGTCTGTACCATAAAGTCAGCAGTTTCCATTGTCAGCCTAAATCAGCTCAGGATTGAACATTGTTTTCAATCACGGAAGTAAAAAGTGTTCTTTGCCACGTGTCTGTTTAGAGACATCACAAGGCTTTTATGCAAATGTCAAGCTCAATATAGGTGGAAATGCAATATATGGAAAACAAAAACTGAACTCTTGTGACAGCAAATGCCACACCAGCAAAGTTCAGGCTGCCCTGAGATGATAGACTTCATTGCTTATCTTAGCCACTGTCAGATTTGACTCTTTGCTATCCTCCTTTCACATCTAAGCCATCCCTGGATCCTGTCATTTTTTTACTTCTAAGCACTCTTCTAGCCACAACTGCATTCCTTTGTTCTCTTTTACTGACATTTTCTTGTCTCAACAGAAGAAGCTTCATGTGTTCTGGTCACCTCCTTTCCCACCCAGACCCTTCTCTTCCATGCAACATAAGTGAAAATTCGTCTTCCCTGCTCTTCTGAGCTGCAGCCATCCCCATGTCTTGCACATTTTTTTCATCCCCACCTATTCACTTCTTTCGAAGTAGCTTGTTAGATTTTTCACAGCAGACACTGAATGCTGTAAAATAATGCCAGGGATGACCGCGCTGTTAGGGCCATTATACATATTGGAGTTGGCCCTCAGAACATTCCTGTTTCTGCTTCCAGCTTCTTTCCTCACTCTTTGTTTCTGCTGCTTGTTTTGTCCCACCAGTGCTCTTCAATAACATATGTATTCCTGCCATGCTGGGGACTGCCCATTATTTGGGGCTTTTGAGCGTTGGTAGAAAAGCAACCTAAGCCTTAAATACGCACTGGGTTTTTTGTGCTATTTTCATTTTCTCTTCACTCTTTTCCTGCTTTTCCCCACTCATACCCATTTTTACATTCAAATCCTCCAGTGTCCTTTTCAAGAATTTACCTTTGAGCCCTCTTGCATGCTGCCTTAACGCCTGCAGCAATCACTCTTTCTCTGTGTGTGTGGCAAACAACTGCCAGTGATGGATTTGGAGCTGCTCTGTAATTATTTATGAAAACTGTGCACTGTCCTCATTACTCAGATGATTTCCATGTGATTTTATTTGGCTTAACATAGCAGGAGACTTTGGAAAGAGCAGACAGGAACAGAAGGGGCCTCGGCAAAGACAGCCTTCCTAAAATGTCAGTGTTCATCCGTGTTTCTCAGGGGGACTGATGCCACAGACTCCAGCAGAGCGAGCCAGGGAGTCCCAGGACACCCAAGGGAATGAAGTGAAGCTACCTGCAGGGAAATGGATGATCATCTATGTTATCACTAGGCAGAAAAGAGGACAGCAGGAGAAAGCTTAATGAAGTCATTAGCTGTCCTTCCCGTAGACAACCTATGGACCAGTGCAACTGATGTGAATCATATTTCCCTGCTAAATGACAGCAGATAGTTAAATGACAACACATAATTGCTTATGTGATTGCAAGGTTTTATACATCAACTAGATTACAGTTTTTCTAGGAAAAGATTTAAATAAGAGGATTTTTTTCATATGAAAAGGTAAAAATTTTTGAGTGCAAGAAATTTTGATGGTGCAGTTACATTAATTTTTTACACAGCCTAAGACAAGGTGAGAGAGCATGATGGGGCTATATGGAGGTGGGCAGCAAGGTTTGGTTTGTGGAGTTTTTTTTTAAGGTGAGGCACTAACAAAGGAAGGACAAAAGAGGTTTTGTCCCTTTTCTCTTTCTTCATGGTAGTTCCTAAGAAGGAGCACATCATCAAAAAGGCAAGAGTACCAAAGACCCACAGAGAAACCTGAGCCTATATTGGAATATAGGTGGAGTTCACTTTGTGGCATTATGAACAGCTGTGAAATTTTAAAATGGAACAATTTAGAAATCGTCACTTACAGTGAAATGGTTACTTACAGTAAAGAAATGGTTACTTACAGTAAAGTAAATTGAGTTTGTTGTTCATGCAGATGGTGAGAAAGCCATTTTGAAAAATCATCTTGATCAAAATCCACCAGCACAATGGGGCTCATCAGACCCTTCCAGAACAAGCAAAGATCCTATAGAAGACATCAACTCTCCAGAACAGTAAGTATACACCATTACATACTGGTACAGAAAGAGGCACCCCTTGCTGTCTCAGGTATCCATGTGCTTGGGCATGTGCTTAGACCACTTTCTGCTGTTTCAGCCGTAAATTCCGTGCTGGACACCAGATGCTTTGCTGATGTTAACTTAAATTATTATGTTTAATCCCCTACTTGCCTTTAATGCATTTTTATGGGAAGACCTTTACTTCCAGCCAGCCCCAGTGACAGAGTGTGCCTTGACTATCAGCATTGAAAGTTGTGAATGGCACCTCCCGAAGCAGCAGAGGGCAGCAACATTGTGCTGTGATACCTCCCTGCCACCAGCTCACGTGCCCACCAAATGTAGAGGATATGAGGGGCACTAGATCCTAAGGTGCCCCAAAGGCAAACTAACATACTTCTTTTCTCTGCTCAGAAACGTCCGTAACATGGTGTCTAAAGTTTCTGTGGAGAGTTACCAGATAAGCTGTGTCCAACTATATTAAAGAGAGCAGAGTGTGTAGAGATGTGCACAAGCACGTCGTAACTATTGTCAAAAGCCCAAGTCCTTCCACACAACAGTCAGAGGGGTTCATGGTGTACCTAGCCATTTTGTTCTCTTTCAGTCTTAAGCTAGCTGAGAAATAAAAACAGTCTAAAGGCTTTTCAACGTTGCCATAGCAGCTGGACCTGAGTTTTGGCATAGGAAAGCCTGCACCTAGTAGCTTCCCTTAGAAACAGCGCTGCGGCTACAAGAAGAGAACGACACAAAGCACTTGCCAGATTCATGAAGGGGAAAGAGCCTTATGGTATCAGCTTTTTGCTCCAGGAACCTTTACAATAAACTCATGTACTACCCTCTACCAGCTCAGGAGAGCTCAGGAAAGCACTGTGCTCATTTGTCCCTGGATGACACGTTTCCCCAAGGCAGCCTAGTTACATAGGCACTACTTCATCAGGATCTGAGCTGATAGCTGCCAGACTCCTGTTTTGTACATGGGTAACTTAAAAGCTTATTTAAAACCAGCATAAATTAAACAAATTACTAGACTGAGTCACATGTTCCATCAGTGACAGCAAACCTGATTTCAGATAGGAGTTACTGCCTTGTACTACCTGGTGCAGGAAAACACGTGGATTTCTAACTTTGTCCTTGCACTTGAAAAAAAAAAGACAACTCCAATCCAGACCTGCACTGGAGCTAATTCACACACACATGCACACATATGCACCAAAAAAAGCTCCCAGTAGCTGAAATATCTGGTTAATTCACAAAAGCAGGATTCATGCTGAGAAAGCTCACATGGCTTCCTGGGGTCAGCAGAGTGCTTTAATGCATCGCTGTAGAGGTCTGACTTCTACCAGCACTATTTGTCAGGAATAATGTAGTGTGAATGCAGCCTCATCTGTACACAGCGCCCTTACATTAAGAGAGATGCTAAGAAAAACACAGACACTCAGATAATTCAGTTGTCCTGATGCAGATTTAATACAAGAAAAAAGAAAAAAAAGAAAAACATTTGGTGTTGACAGAACTTCCTCTAGGCTGGTGGTAACTGATGAGAAGACTGAGATTTCCTAACGGTCTTAAAAAGCAAGTGCAAATCTGAACAGTCACAGACATTTATGGAAAGCAATGACTAAAGCCCTACTAAATCAACACAGTGTCATCCAGCAGTTGCACAGCTGTGGCTGTGCCAGGTCCCAGGGTCAGTACGTCCCCTGAGGATGTGCTGGCAGTTGGGGTACTAGAGCCCCACCGGTCAGGCACAGTGGGATCTACCAGGGAGAAGTGCAGCAGTCTTAAGAACTAGGCTTTTGCAATTCCACTCTCTTTGTCTCTTTCCAAACTTTGTACTCTTTAAAAATATCCTATGTATGGAATTTTTCTCAGCTTGTCTGGCAGCACTTCTGGCCTTCCATGATTATAATTTTTTTCAAAAAAATATTTGACTTAAAGATAAGCTGTAGTTTGTGCCTTCTCTTTCTAACTAAACTGCATATGTAGGGCATCTTATAGAGAGGTAGTCACACAGTTTGCTGAACCTATTTCTTATTCAAGAACGTACATCTCAAGGACATTAGTCTGAAAAAGGTTTCCTCTTTGCCACAAACCTATGAAAGGAGGATGTTAAGATAATGATTTGCCTGCAGAAATGTTAAGTCTTTAATGGCTATAGTAAAAAGAAGCATCCCAGCTTCCCATTGTTGACAGCACACAGGAAAGCTGACATCTTTCAGTATGAAAGTTCCTGCTGAGTGCAGAGAAGTGTTTGATTCAGAATTTTTTTCTTTCTTTCCTACCATTTTACCATTAGTGTTACATATGATTAACTGCAAATGTGGTCCCTTATTCTACAGTTGTGTCCAAAGTGAAGGCACAGCAGCACACACACACTTCAGGTTCAGTAGTGCAGGAGGTTGTTTCACGTTTGTTGATGGAGTAATGTTTATATCATCTCAGTCAGAATGTGAAATACATTTGGTTTGTGCTTGGCTCAGATTTAGAACCCTGTACCTAAGGAAGATGCTGTCAGTATGACTGTAAAGCAGCCTTAGAGCATGAAGAGAGATGGTTCACAGTTTCTTTTCCTTCATACTCCCTTTCCTGCTGGGCAGGACCCAGTAGGTTCTCCATAGTGCCATGTAAAATCTGCCATAGCCAGTCAGACCATCAAACATGAGGAGCAAAAACTAGGTGCTGACTGCTTTCTCTCCTCTTCACATTGGCTAAATGGCATAAATTAACACTTCCCACAGGAGGCAAAGCAGTGCTGGTGCACAGGTTCAAGCCTTGCACTTTGATTTTTCCACAGTGCTTATTACTGTACTCCCTAGCATGCCTGTATCAGCTTATGCTCTCCCAGGTAATGCTCAGGCACAATCTGGTATTCTGAAACCCTGTCTGGGAGGAGCTTAGCTGCATGAATGGAAGTTGCACCATGCCAGTTCATCTCAGGTCCAGAGAGCAGCCTGAACCAGTTTAGAATAGATATAGTAGTTCATTTCCCAGTATTATTTCCTACTTAATTTTCCCTGTCACATTTTGTCAATGCTCTTGGGGCAAGCCCCAATGTCAATACGGGCTGGGGAATGAAGGCATCAAGAGAAGCCCTGCCAAGAAGGAGTTGGAGTACTGATGGATGAAAATCTGTACATAAGCCAGCAACATACACTTGCAGCCCAATCACTTCCTGGGTTGCCTCAAAAGAAGCGTGGCCAGAAGGTTGAGGGAGGCAAATTTTTCACCAGAACAATCAGCCACTGTAATAATCTCACCAGGGAAGTGGTGGAGTCCCCAGCATTGGACACTTCTAAGGCTCAGCTGGACAGGATGCTGGACCATCTTATGTAGATGGTGCTTTTCCCAAGAAAGACTGGACTGGATGATCCTTGAGGTCCCATCCAACCTGGTATTCTGTGGTTCAATGAGAGCTGCCATCTCCTCTGCTCTGGTGAGACCCCACCTGGTGTAGTCTGTCCAGCCCTGGAGTCCTCAGCACAGGAAAGACATGGAGGTTGGAACAGGTCCAGAGGAGGGTCACAAAAATGATGAGATGGCTGGGACACCTCTCTGATGAGGAAAGGCTGAGAAAGTTGAGGTTGTTCAGCCTGGAGAAGACTCCAAGGAGTCCTTATAGTGACCTTCCATTACTTTAAGGGGGCTTATAGGAAAGATGGGAACAGAGTTCTTAGTAGGGCCTCTAGCGATAGGACAAGGGATAATAGTTTTAAACTAAAAGAGGGTAGATTTAGACTAGATATAAGAAGAAATATTTTGCAATAAGGGAGGTGAAGCACTGGAGCAGGTTGCCCAGAGAGGTGGTAGATGCCCCCTCCCTGGAAACATTCAAGATCGGGCTGGATGGAGCTCTGAGCAACCTGCTCTAGCTGAAGATGCCTCTGGTCACTGCAGGGGAGTTGGACGAGATGACCTTGAAAAGCCCCTTGCAACCCAAAACTTTCTATGATTCTACGAATTTGTTTTGAGTTGTCCATACAATATAGGTGTGTCAAAGGATATCAAGTATATTGGGGAGAGAATGGTTACTGTTAGTGATTTTAGAATCATGGATAACCACTGAAAGAGGTGGAAAGGAAAGATGGTGCAATGCACATAGCAGCCACGCATCAGGATACTGTGTTACAATAGGGCGTATATCCTCAGCTCTGTATAGAAATGCCATTTATTAGGGGTAAATAAAATCAAGTAAAAGCTTGACTTCCAGTGTCAACACACATAGGAACATAATGCAATGGACGTGAGAATTCACAATTCTACTAAGACAGCAGATGCATTTGAAAAATATTTTGGTTCTGCTTTAGAAGAGCATTGATGAGAATTGTTGGTAAGTGAGGAACTGATACAACTGCTGCTACAGTCAAACGTCTGATGATCTGTGGGGGTGTGTAAATTGTGTCTAAGCATTCAGGGATCATCTCAGTCAATTCTTCAGCCCATTGATGTTGATTTTTAGCAACTGCTTGGAAGCTAGAGAAGTTCTAAAAGACTACCATAAAGCAAGATGTTGTGCTAGCAAGTAAAGTAACAATTCTAAATCCTCCTTATTTTAACAACAGATAAACTAGTATGAACCACTCTCAGTGAAGACACAATAACAGAGGCGTATGGCTGTAATGCAATATTCCAGTCATAACCAACTTTTTAAATGAGAATTTTTGGTTACTAAAGTTGATGTAACTGGCTTGAGCAGAATCTCTGTCTATCTTTAAAATGCTGCTAAAAGCAGAGCTTTAGCTCGAGGGGAAAAAAAAGGGTGGTTTCTGTTACAAGGGTTACACAGCAATTAACTGCTTTGAAGCTTGCATAAATGACCACATCTCAGAAATAGTCTATCAAAATGGCAGGTTTTATTGAGGTCCTGCAGAAAATCATCACCTTGACTCAGAGATCTGGAAGACTGTTACATATTGTTGCTGTTAAAATGAGAACAGTATAAATTTTAGTGGTGCCAAAAACTAATTCACCAAATGTAGGTCACTGAGGAGCTGGGACAACATTGTGCAGGAATGAAGGTGCACAGAAGAATGTGTTTAAGGGTCATGCAAAACATCCCATTGAATGCATTAATGTGGCCGTCATGCAGATAAACTGACTGATACGATCTTTAGATACGTAAGCAGGACTGCCGGGCAGAAAAGAGTTGACTTTGCTTGAGAGACATCCTGAGTGAAAGAACCCTCTGATATTGGAGAAAAAAATCCCACAAACCTAAAAAGAGTGGTGCAGGGTACAAGATTTACTTTCACTTAGGGCAAAAATAGCACTTTTGCTTGAATTTTGTTATCTTCTGTTTTGTTTTGTTTTGTTTTTCCTCCTACAAGTTTTGCCTAAACTCTTAATTGTGTGCAAGTCTCCAGGCTACAATCCTCCGCCCCAATTCCAGGAACCAAGTTTTCAAGTGAAAGCAAACTTTAAGTACCGTTAAAACACAATTTGCCACTCACTGCAGGCACTGTTGGCATCGCCAAATAAACATGCTTTGTCCATAGTATAGCTGACATTTAAATGGGTGAAGAAAAAAATACCATTCACTTGATTATGCAACTGGATTCTCTTGGAATAGCTTCAGAAATCTCTTTAATGAGAATTCTATAACAGTTGAACAAAGTAAGCATTTCCACTGGTGGGAAAATAAGCACGGGCAATTCTGAGTTTGACCCTGCAACAAGAGACAGAATGACAATCCACAGCACCAGGCTCATAAGGATTCAGCCCATGGAAGCAGCAACCCGTGCCACCTTTGCACTCCTTGGGAACAATGCAGATTTCATCGATGGCACCAGAAAGAGTAGGGCACAGTAGCAAATTAACAGTGAATGGGTTTTATTTAGTCCCAGGAATGCATTGCCAGCACTACCATGATCAGCACTGTGGATTAATATTGGATCAAATTTATAAAGGGAGTGGTTTGTGTTTGGTTGGTTTGGTGAGGTTTTTTTGGTGGGGGAGTGAAATGAGAGTTTCCCAGCTAGGCAGACTACAATTTTTTCCACTGCATCTCTGTATAAAGAAACCTGACTTTGTAGTGAAGAAACTCAGAGAGAAGCAGCATTGCATTATCTCTGTTTGAATTTGAAAGCTATACTGCTTGGCCCCTGAGTGGTGCAATGGATGCCTCAGTAGCTGTCTCTGCTTCCTAACACAAAGCAAAAAAGAAATGAAATGTTGTTTGAGTCAGAAAAGCTATCCAAAGGCAAGCTTTCAAGCATACACTTCTTACAAAGGCCTGTCTATGCACAGTCATTATATCAGATAAAAGGAAAATAGAAGTTTAAAACTCTATTGTACTGACACAATGCTTTGTATGGACATTTCTCTTCTGGAATCAAAAAGCTGGTCGTCAGTTCAGCTCTGTCACTTTGGCACCTCTCTTCTCTTTAAAAAGCCCCTCCATGTTTCAAGTGAATGTCTCCAAGTACAGAAGCAATCCTGGTATAGATAACACTGTAAACACTGAAAACCTCAACTGAATTTTGATTTTTGTGTAAGGTGGCAGTATATCCACAGTATAGGAGTAGGAGAACCCATGTCCCATGGCACTGTCCTCTCCACAGACAGGAGTTCATTGGATTATCTATAAGCATGGTTTAGTGTCCCTTTAAAAAACAAACAAGCAAACCAAAACAAAGCCCCACCACTTGTGATGATGTCAATCTATGTGGAAAATTGTGTACAGGATGTTGGGTAAATGCTGAATTTTGATGAAGGAGGTAGTTAGACTGTTTTAGAGAGCCAGCTCCTCGGTCCCACAGCACTGACTGTGGGAACTCGGCAGCATTCATCACCTCAAAAGCACAGACCTAAACTGCAAAGAGGAACTACTCAGAAAAAGCCATCAGTCTGAATTCCCTCCCTCTGTGCACCTGTGTTTGCCTTAGCTGGAGTTGCAGAAATGCCACCCTTACTTGTAATGTCCTTGTGCCCAGTGATGCATGGCTTAAAAGTCAGCCTGTGACCTCACGCATGTCCATGCAGTTAGCCAGGGCTCTGCACGCAATAGATCACTTTGCAAGGGGCTGAGGGGTTGCTAAACCGTCTGCACACTTAATTTTTTCCAGTATCAGCAGCCTAACAATTACTCTGAAAGTGCCTGGGAATTTCAGAAGGTTGTGGGACGCTGAGAACAGGCCCTTAGATTCCTTTGTCATGCCTAGCCTGTCAGAAAAATTCGCCAAGGGGAAATGACATCATGGTGGCAGAGCTCAGCAGCGGCGAGCGCCGTGCTCTTGGCATTATCCTTCTCTGTCACAGCGGCAGGCACAGCAAACATCCCTGCAGCAGCAGCCTGCAGACGTGTCAAGTGCATAACGTATTATGTTTTCCTCTTGGCTAACACTCCTCTTTCTCTCTCACAGCATACAGCGCCGGCTGTCTTTGCAGCTGCCCATTCTTCACCATGCCTACTTGCCATCCATAGGAGGAGTTGACGCGAGCTGTGCCAGTCCCTGCGTAAGCCCCAGTGCCAGTCCTCGGCACAGACATGTGCCGCCTTCCTTCCGAGTAATGGTGTCGGGGCTGTAGGAAAGGGAGATCAGTGCTTCCTGAACTGCTTTTAAGTACTCAATGACTGGACTAAAACATCTGACCTAGAACTCTGCTACAAACATGCAACATCGGCTCTTACCGCAGAGGAGCTGCCACTGAGGCCGCCGTCACAGGAGCGCCCATGTAACTCGTGTGGGAAGGCAAAGGAGAAGGACACAAGGACACAAGGAGTTTGATCTGTAGCCTTATTCATGGAGTTTTTATTTCTTCATGTAGAAGTCACTGAAAAACGTTTCTTCCCAAATTTCTACTGGCAACAAGGAGGCTGGGAAATACGGATCTTGCAAAAAAGACACTAGGAAAAACAAAACAAAAAAAAACCCACTCAAATGTCCCTAAGCTTTGTGTGGCTACTGAGAACATGCAATTCTATACTGTATCCATGTAAGGAAAATACAATGGTTGAGTTGTACCATATTTATTGGAATAGATAAACTCGATTTTACAGGAGTTGTGTTAAATTGCTGGAAACATTCTGCACTGGTTAGTCTTGCTTGTTTTCATTTCAGGGACGATGTTCGGTAGGAAAGGAGGATTATGAGAAACAATTCCTCAGGTGTCATTGAGACTCTGCAGCGCTGTGAGCAGGGTCACCTCTGACTTGCAGCTGTACGCGGAACCCAAGCAGAGGCTGAAGCCCCAGCTCCGAGTTGTCACCAGCTAGAAAGCTGCTAGTTGGAGGCAGAGCACTTCACCCTTCTCCAGGGATGATGATAGTGACTGCTTACCATCTGCAGCTTCATTTTACCAAGGTTTCTGCACCTATTTCGGAATAAGCACCACCAACTGTAACATTACTAAACTGTCTGGAAAAGTCCTAGGGCTGATAACTCAGGGAGCTGAGGACAGATGGGTCGTAAAGTCTTAATGTCACAGGATGGGTTGTCTTTTCATAGTTTGTTTGAATTATGTCACACATAATTACAATAAAATTAATTTAGTGGACTTGGGGGGAGGGGTTAGGGCACAGCACTTTGCTGCTGCAGGCAAAGCCTGCAGAGCACATAGATGTGAATTTACACTATGTTTGCTTTGTACCTGTGTGCGTGACAGTTGCAGTGGATAATAGAAAGGACAAATCAAATTTACCAATAGAATATTTTATCTGAATCCTAAAAGGACTGTGAAAAAAAAAATAAACAGCGGTTTTTATACTTTAGCTCCATCCCCTGAACCTAAGTAATTAGGAGGAAGGACAGTGGCTTACCATCTGGAGCAGCTCTGGAGCCAAACCCTCAGGCACAGGTGAGACACACATGCAGCTTCTTTATCCAAGGGACTGGAAATGTGGCATCTCACTGCCAGGGCTCTTTGCTTAGAGGAGAGGTGAGGAAAAAACACCTGAAGCACTCACTGGGCTCTCAGTTTTCTTTGACCAATGCCTGTGCACTTCAACCCAAACCTTTGGAATGACAGTCCTACAAAGGTTTACAAATCAGCAATGACTTGAAGCACAGCTGAAGAGTTTCGTTAGCTGAGGGACTTAACCACAGCTTTGACAAGCTAGCATAAATCTCCATTAAAAATAAAACACACCTCATAGTGGCCAAAACCAATATGAATATGTATCTGAATCTTACAATCAGGAGCATCACAAAATATTTCACTTGGCACATACAGTAAGAGAGGTTATGGAAATATCTGTAGCTTTTAGAACAAAAACATGTAAGTATAAACACAGATAAAATAGAACTCATTACTCTGTTTAAGCACTAAACACTGACGTTGTCACTCAATGTGTGTTGAGAGTATTTTCTTGCTTTATTAATATCATCAGGGCCTGTTTTATTTTAAAAGGAATGTTAATTTTTAAAAAGAGAAAATTACAATATTGTATATAATGTATACACAAAGATCTCTGTAGAAATATTATTCCAACTTAGCAGGAAAAAAAAAAATCAGAAGTATCGGACCATTGGAGGTGAGTGTGTGTGTGTGTGTGTCTGTAACTTCGTGAATACTGACTGTGTGACGTTTATTAGGTTTAAACCATGCAGTACATTCTTCGTCTCAATGATACCGTAGTTTCTCCCATAACATTTTTTTTACTTTACTGCAGATAACAAGACCAACCAAGTGAATATAGCTATTTAATGTTTCTGTTCTTTTATACTGCAGCAAAAATGTACTGTAAATTTATGAAGAGGCTGTGCCCCAATGGCATTTTCCAATGATGTTAGTGCACAAATGCTTTAAACTAGACTGGAACTGCCAGAATAAAATGTAAATGAAGAATTTCTTGTATAACCTTATACTGCATGAGATCAATTTTTAATAAATTGTTGCAAATTTGTTTTTATGAATAAAATATATAAAACCTAGCTTTTTGGACTTAGTGCCCTCTTCCTACACACCAAAACCATTTTTAATATGTATCTGTGTATATATATATAAAAAAATATACATATATGTAAAGGCTTCCCTGGAGAAGGAAGAATCCTATTGCAATGCCACATTGTAATAAAAGTCAAAATACACATCCTAGTAGTTGAAGGATTTGCATATAGAGAAAATAGATAGATGAGCTTCTGCGCTGAATACAACTGCAGTACTCATGGGTGAAATCTAAGCATTTTTTTTTTAAATGGGAGAATAATCAGACACATGCTGAACATTTACATCAAAGCCACACTCAATACATGAACTATTCTTCCTTGCACCACAGTGAGTGTAAATTTAGGAGAAGAGAAAAGGTATCACTGTTTCACATAAATTATTGAAGTTGAGCCAGTCTTCTAGCTTTGTAGTAAATCTCTTCTTCAGCAAATTAGAAATTGCTGAGAATAATCACCAATGGTTTCACAAAGGCAAACATTGAACCTCTCTCCCCAGTTTCACACATGTGGTGGGCTTTGTGTCCTAAACCAGGTTCTTCCACACGGCAGAACAGGAGGAAGGTGGGGATGTAGTGCAAGGAGCCAGCTAGAGGAAAGAACATTTTTGATTGTTTTGCTTTTTAACAGGAGCATCCTCAGGCCACCACAAAATGTCGTAAAGGCCAAGATGAGGGAATTCAGAATCACCACAAATGTGCTTTCTGTAGATTTTTTGATGCAGCTTAGGCATCCACTGAAGACTTGCAAAAGAGAACATAGCAGTGAGGAGTGAACAGCACAGATCCTGGATCTCAGTCAAAATACAGATGGCAGGAGGAACTCAAACAGATACATCAAAGTTCATTCAAGAAACAAAAGAAAAAAAAGTCTAGAACTGCTTTAATGTGAAACGTATATTCAGCCAGAAATTGTGGGAGGATGTGAACAACTTTGAGTTACTGAAGAATAATAGGAAACCAGATTAAAGCAAAATACTGCTTTAAGAAATCGAGTTTAAAATATGAAGGAGATGTGAGGGGAGCAAGTTTACCTGAACTGTTGAGTTTCCACAGTCACAGCAAATACAATTCCTATAAAAATCATAAAATTGCTATTGAATTCATGGAAGATTGCTAATGTTGCAGCATTTTCAAGTATTTAATAAAATCGAGGATAGTAAGGGAAGAGCAAGAGGGATTTTTTTTCAGTTTTCTCTTTATTTTAAAAGATATAACACTTTTCTTAAAGGTTTATAACAAAATCCTGCCTGACCTTTTCAGAACTTGTCTGTTCATTACAAATCCCAGTACAGCGTGCCTGCTCTCCCTCAGAGTGGATTAGCGTTTCTGTCACTTTCTGCTCAAGCTTGCTTAGCCACTGGAAGGCAGCCCAGCGAGACCTGTCCCAGCACTTGCATAGCACCCTTTGGATATCAGCAGGGATTTACTGTGCTCTCAGACCACAGCCCAAAGGATGGACCAGTCTGCCTGCTCAGTGGACTGACTTTCCATGTCGCTGACTTGTTTAGTAGGGCTTTTCTTCTCGCTGCCTGAGGAGACTGACAGGTTTATTACAGTGGCTTAAACATCATGATTTTTATCTGAGTTCGGTACTCAGTTACTGACTGCTTTTTCCACATCTCTTGAGATGGTGAATCGTACTTATGGCCATTACTTTGATATGCATGAATATTATTCACGAGTGCATTTTCAAGAGCACTCTGCTTCTTGAGCTGATCAGGATTCTGCCTGTGCACTGCTGTGATTGCTACTACACACTGAACAACATTGCAGAGGAGCAATGGAGTGTCTAGGGCTGCACTGGAAGCAGTGAGGAGGAGATGGTTGGAGCCCGTGTCAGGCTACTGGCAAGGGCAGCCCTGGGTAGCAGTACCATCCTGTCAGTGCTGCCACAGACCTCTCTTACCAGCTTTGCAAACCGTGGGAGTGCCGGCTGTAGGTACAAGCAGCAATGAGCTGGCTTACTGGCAGAAGAGAAGCAGAAAGGAGCTCAGATGACCTTGAGCTTCAGGAGAAAGGACAGACATCTTCATGAACTGGCAAAGACAGACTGATTAGAAATGAGGACCGTATCTCCTAATGAGAGGTTATCCAGCAGGAGCTGGGTGCAACTTAAACCCAGAAAAGCATCAACTACATTTACAACCTTCAGCTGTAACCACTTCAGGGGCCACATCTCCCATTCCGGCCAGCAGTGTGGGATGCCTGCTTGAGCAGGGGAGCTGCCACTGGTAGCAAATCTCCCCAGAGACATGAAGCCATCCATTCTGGCAAGTCAGTTTGACTGGAAAACAGTATGTGTGTCGCAGAGAGCACTGGCAGGACACTGAGCAAGCATAAGCAGCCCAGCATTAATGGCCTGGAAAATATTATGAGGGCCAGAATCAGAATTTTTGAGGCTGGAAAAGACCTCTGAAATCGTTAAGTCCAGCGTCTGACTCAACACCATCACATCAGCTAGATCATGGCACTAAGTGCCACATCCAGCCTCCCCTTAAACACCTCCAGGGACAGTGACTCCGCCACTTCCATGGGCCTCCACGGTACCTCCCTGGTACCTCCGTGTTACCTCCTGCTTTGGGAATTTGTCAAGCATCTAAAAGCAAAACCCATTCTAAGGACAGACACACACAAGCCATCCCCAGCTCAGAATTAATTCTCCTTGGCCCCAGCCCACTCCGCCACACAGTGCAAAACTCTGAGGCTGCGCAGCTGAACGTCCCCTGCTTGTCCAGACCTACGGAAAAAGGAGCAGGACGCAGAAATGAAAAGCTGTGAAAGAGTGATCAGGAAACACGTGCATGGCTTTGTTCTCATAAACTGCTTTGCTGCACTGTTACCCAAGGGGCTTCTACTCTGCCTTCTCCAAAGGTAGTTCAATATTTCCAAATACCAAGGACCCCTCCCAGCAGAGAGAAGGACAGAGACATCTGTTATACAGAAGGAAGGTACTTCGCATCTTTACCAAATAAGCTAGCTGGCTCATACTTAGGTCGCTGGAAGACACTATTTGAGCAAAGTAACGGGGCTAAGGGGAAAGAAAGGGAGGAAAAAACACATACGAGAAGATGGTTAGAGAGTCAGAAAGATGCAAATGAACAAAGGACTCAGCTGCAATCACTGCTGAGGAAGACACATCAATGTCAGCATCAGATACAAGGACCCTTAACAAAAGATAGTCACTGTCATCCCACAAAACTAGCTGTACAAATGAAGCTGTTAAAATTGTCAGAAACTAAGCCAACACCATCACTAACTGCCTCAGCGTTGCTAGTAACTAAAATGGGAGCAACTGTCCTCCAGATTTTGGCCTCAGCTTGTAGTAGGCTCAGAGTTTGAAATTCAATTCACTACTCCAATAGCCTAGGTTGATTCCAGGCTTTCATTATTACTGGAGGGCTGCAGGAGCAGGAAGTCTTCAAATTACAGATTTTTATGAAAATGTTAGAGAAACCAGTTCCCACACACAGTGAAACACTTTTTTTAACTGGATTGTCTTCTGTCAGAGTATAGGGAGAGGGCATATTTCAGTAATCTCCCTCCATATATGTATTTTATTGTTTTCAGAAGCCTCTTCCTTTGACATAATGGAGTCTCCAAGCTGAAAGTACAGTTGAAAATCTGTCATACTCTTGTTGTAGTGAGGAATATCTCTCTAATAAGCATCTCTGTTCTTTGAGGATTCTCTAGGCTTTTCTCTCTTCCCCTCAGCTAATATTCTATACTTACTGTTTTGTTTTAAAATCCAAGAATTTATTTAACGAAGAATTAACTGACATTTGAGCTTAAATAGGCAGTTTATCATGAAAGTGAAGCTCGGCAAAGTGGAAAAAACATGAGTTGTTCCAGCATAATCTGTGTAAACAAATCAGAACAGTACTTGCTACCATTCAAAACTTTGAGAGGTATTTCACTGATACAAATAGAATAAAAGCAAGTAAATGTATCCCAGGTTTCACTGAGAGGACAAAGTCAGCTCTCAGTTCTCCTTGAGCAGCTGATTCAGGTTGCACAGCCTGGGATCAAACCTGACATCCCTTCACCTGCTGGGGCCTGTTTGCTCCCTGCTAATTAAAGCTGCCCTCATCTCCAAAATAAAATGGCTTGTGAGTTTTTGAAGGAGAATGAGTTAACCATGAAATTCAGACTAGCACGTGCAAATTCTCTGTAGACCTTTTCTGGCTTTATGTTAGCTTGCCGCTCCTCCCATCCCATCATGCTCTTTATGGTACTGTCATTTGAGAAAAAAAACACTCCTATTAGGGACAACCCAAATTGTAACGAGGGTGGGAAGACATATAAAGATATTACATTTAACTGGTCTTTGGCACAGCATTTAAGTGTTAGGAGTGGAGAGCTGGTGAATCCAAAGGCGCCCTCGCCCCACTGAGCATGGGGTTATTTAGGGGGCTGGTTAGCTCAGTCGGTTGAGCGTGGCGCTAACATCGCCAAGGTACGCAGGTTCGATTCCCGTTCAGTCCCCATGTGTTGCCTGATCTAGTCAAGAGGTGGCGTCCCTAGTGGCAGGGAGGCTGGATTAAAATGATCTCTAAGGTCTCTTCCAGCTTAGGCCATTCTATGATATTTCTATGATACTTGTTTTGTCACAGGATGGGAGCAGCCGCACGGGATGTCCATCAGTTCAACAGGAAGTTTTCTCTGTGCTTTATTCTGAACTGATCCCTGGGCAGCAAGACTCATTACTGCTTCCAAGCTCTAAAAACTCTCCTGGCTGAGTCTTTTTTAAATATACCGAGAAGGTGAAACCTCTCTTTCATCCTCCTGCACCTGCTCAACTCTGCCTTGTGCCCTCAGAGGCAGGCCCAGCAACCGCGACTTGTGACAGCTGAACAGGCCCTGCAATGCAACATGCTGAGAGGCTGCACTGTTGCACACGTCTCTTTTTTATTATTATTTTTATTTTATTTTCAGCTCCTTTACGAGCTGAACTCTGCGTGCCATGTCCGCTGTTCTTTATGTAGTTGTTGCCAATGCTGGAACACCTGGTATGTTCAAATCCTTCTGAAAAGGCTGTCAGTCCTTACTTGAGAAATCATTAGGAGCAAGCACTCACTTCAGAAGTCCCAAATGTGACAAAAATAATTCCAAGAATTTATAAAAAAGTGCCTATTTTAATACAGCCCCATTTTTAAAAAGCTATTTTTTCACAGTGTACGTCAGCAATCATCAACCACTCATTGTCTTCTACAAAGAAAAACTGCACACCCAGCTCTGTTTCAGACCTCCCGGTTATGGTTGCATTATTTTTTTCATACCCCTTACTTTCCGCCTTTTTTTTTTTTTTACCGTCATGTTGGTGATTTATTGTTTGTTTGTTTTCCAGCAAGACAGAAACAAAATGAACTTTCCCATATGGAGAACAACAACCACAGAGCGCTCACGTCTGTGCAGTGCAAATGTTTGAGTATAAACTGCTTCTCCTAATCCAGCATGCAGAGTGCATACCCAAGGCTGTGCCGGTAGAAGCTTAGAGCTTCAGTCAGATAAAAGATAATAAAATGAGCTCAGGCCTCATTAACTTACCCTGTTGATGTGAATATTAACATAGATTAAAATCCAAGCTCCAAAAAGAAAATGCAGACCAAGATCTCGTCACAGGCAAACTGCAAGCAGTAATAAATTCCCTGAATTAATTTAGTTCATCATACTCTAAAGCTACAGTAAGACACTCTACATAAAGGCCTTCTCCACATGGTTTTGAAAGTTTTGTAGCCAAACGCAGTTTCAAGAATTAAATCTCTAGTTATGCACTTTGCTTATGGCTTTGATGAATACCCTGCTGCTCTGGCTGCATATACAGAAAGAGTCTAGGAAGGCAATTTTCTTTCTTTCAGGACCTAGCTCAGCTTGCCATGCACAAAAACATTTACGAACATATCAGAATCTAGACAACCTTGTTCAAATTAATTTAATGGGGTGTATTCAAAATTATGAAAAGACATTTCTCATTAATTTCTCTCTCTTTTGGAATAATGCTTTCCTTTTACTTTTATTCAGTTCTTTCGCTGTGTTCTAAAGAGATGTTATACTACCTTCATTATGACTACATTACTAGCACTACCCTAGTGATGCAAATAAGGTGTCTTCATCTTGTTTTTCTACTCCTATCGGGGAACAGTGTTTACAGCATACTCTTTATACTTACATATGAAAAACTAAGGTGGAGTGAAAAAAGGTAGGGCTGCTTTCTTTTTTTTTACTTACACTACAAACTTCATGCGTATTGTGGAAGTCATGCGTTTAACACCATAACAAAAGGAAAGAGATTTACAGAGATACTATTTCCTCCAAAGGTCTTGAAGCGGCCCTTTGGAAAGCATCACCCTTTCCCTGGGGTAGAACGCTCATTACATAAAGGGATCATCAGCATTCCTCAACCCAAAACTTTAGGCCATCTTCTAGCTTCATTAATCCCAGTCAACAGCTTACCATTTAAAAAGCAGTTCTTTCAGATTCCACTGCCTCATTTCAATCCCATCACAAGATTCCTCTGCTACACCACATGAAGCTGTTCTCTTGTTACCTGACATAGCTGGCATGGTGAAATGTTGAATATGATTTTACCCTCAGACTCCTTATGCTGAGTGGACAGACACCCTTGGCTGGAGAGATTTTATTCACTGTGGAACTTCCTCCACTCTTTGGGATACATCTGCATATTTCTGCAGTCACATGCGGTGTTGTAAGCTGTACCATGTAAACTGAGGTGGTCTAAGACTGTTCTTGCATCTAAAACAGAAATTTCCTTTCAGTAGCTTGTATGACCCCGTAAGACAGCATTATCCCATAAGAAGGGTAGAACAGCCTATCGTATGCTTTTCAGGGATGTATTTTCTTAATTGGCAAAGATTTATTTTGATGTTTGTGATACATCAAGCAACATGCTGCTTTTAGTTTTCTTTATGTTTAATACACAGATCGCTGGCTTAGCACATCGTGGATGCCTCTTTTCTGATGACAGTTCTCTGTCACATATACCTTCCTTCTGGCACTGCTCCCAGTGCAATCGCTGTGGGCAGAGCTGCACTTCCCTGGAGACAGACCTTTCTGCATAAGAACATCCCACAATCTGCTAACTTGCTTTTGCACCTGTCAGGCAGTCATTCGGCTATCCATAAATTACATTATTCCTTCTTGCCCTACCTAGCATCCTCCTTATTTTTCTTCAATCCTGTTCATGAGAGTTTCTGGCTTCAAACTCTAAGAAATCTCCTCTGCATTTGACTATTCCCTTTCATCTCTTTGGGTTTCTTTGGTGGCCCAAACTGCTCCACATACCTGCCAAGCTCATCTGGCCACCTATTAGTTTGCTAGACTACTGACAGAGCCCTTCTTTTGCAGGTGAAATGGCATGAAGCCCAAGAGCAAAACCCCTATTAAAGACGTACACCAGTACATTGGTGTTGCTGTTGCTAGTGGTGGGCTACGATACCTTCATTTACTGAGTGATGACTCCACTTGTTGGGACTTACTGGGCTGTTGACCTTTAAGGCCCAGAACAGCACAGGAAAGGTGGGCACGAAAGCCCGCAAAAATTTCATGGGGTGTAATGCAACAAATTAAAAATGAAATTTGTTTCATCTTAAGTCATTCAGTTGCCTGAAAAAAGCATCTGTCTGCTGCTCTTCTCCCATCCCCCAGCATTACCACCAGAGAGGAAGAGAATGTGGGCTTCACTGGCTCATGTGAGTCGCAAGGTATTTTCTGTGCAAATAAGTCTATATCCTACAAGCTACATAAACTGAACAATCCAGCGTTCCCTGAAACCATCATGAAAAAGGCTGACAATGAGAAGTATTTTCCTGCTCCTGTCTCAGCACTTACCGTTATTTCTAGTATTTATGCCACTGTAAATTCATCTTAGGTTTACTCTACCGAAACAAGTTCATCTTGTCTGTAAGGGAGAGCAGACTGTTACATTATGATGATCATTTTTTAATCAACACTGTTAACACAGGCAAGTATCTGGAAAACAAAATCTAAAAAAAAAAAAGAGACCGCTAAGCAATACATGAAGAAGAAAGAATGCTTTCCCCCTTCTTTCTCCTTCGAAGAAAACAATTTTACTTAGTTTTTAGATAAACGTGAGCAACATCTCAAAAATAGTAAAAACAAACAAACAAAACCGAAATAAAACAAACAAAAGTAAAGGTAACAGTGAGTTTTCCACCACTTTCTTGCTCCTCCCTCCCCAGTTGTTATGCTGGTCAAACCAGTCACTGGGCAGAAAGCATTACTTGCAGAAGGAGAAGATGATTCAGTATTGAACCATGGTTATTTCATATGGTTTCCCAGATGGAAAGCCATAAAGCGGGTGAGGGTTTACTGCAAAACAAAACAAAGTCTGGAGAAGGGGGAAAACACATGTATAGATGTTTATATTAAAAGCAGTTTTAGAAGATCAGAAAATTATATGGAAATGCTGAATAAGTTTCCACATTTTTTCCAGCCGAAGCTTTATATCAGAATCTGTTGTCTGGACGTATTGACAAGTTGCATAAGTATGAGCACATTGATTTTATACTGCAGAATTAAATCTCCCTGCTATGAAATTCAGAGCATTGAAGTCCTATGTGCAGAGTTAATGTAACCCATATTCATAATCTGATAAAAATATTACATAAATATTATTTTGAGCTATCATGTAAGGAATTTTTGACAGGATGTTCTGGGCTCATACATTTTTTATAAGCTGAAGCTATTTTTGGTAAAGCAGAAATGTGGGGTGAACAACTCCAGCAAGTAGTTATGACTCCCTGTATCATCATGCAGCATGCCAAGATTTTTATCAATAGCTTTCATTGTCCTGCCTATATACATTTTCCTTACTCTCTTATTGTTGTTTTTTTTAATCATTAACTTCAAACTGACATCCTTGGGCCAATTCATTTTTAATTTAGGAGTGTGAAACAAAAATAGCTTAATGAGTCAAGAATTAAACAAATAAGAAATGAGCATATGGCAAAACCCAAGCCCTTTTAGCTGCTCTTCGAATGTACTATGATTTATAACGACGAGGTTATGCAGCAAAGTTTAGAGTATAAAACTTGCTAAATAATAAATACAGTGTTTCCATGCAATTTTGCTGGTAATAACCCTGAGCAATTTTAATTAGCTTCACCTCCCCTTAAGTGCAAGGACAGTTGTGGATGTGCAGCCCTCCTACAAAAGTAGAGTTCTGCAAGTTCTTTTATCTAGATATATTTTTTTTTTGCTATCAAAACTCGGTTTTGTGACTGATTTACCAGAAGTGAGCCTGGATTTGTGTTATTTCTGTTAGGTTTTACAATTAAAGAATCAACCCCACAATGACAGAAAACGAAAGCCCAATAACCCAGTGAGGGAAACTGAGCACCCTGACATTGCTGCTGCCCAGGCACCATTGGAGAGAAGTCAGATCAGCAAAGGTCCGTCTCCATAAAGGTCCGCCAACATAAAAGAAACACAGAGGACTGATGACAGGCAACCAAACCCAAATATCCTAGTCAGAAGAAGAAGAGTGCCTTGACCTGGCTACTTCCAGGCCCATCACAGGAGGATGCTCAGCCCACCGTCCTGGTGGGAAACCCATCATCAAGAGGAGTTTTGATGAGAGACGCTCTCTGGGTCACCTTACAGACTGAGGGAGGGTTAATGCCTTAAGGGATGTGAAATTCATTGTGGAATGCAAAGGAAGAGCACTTGAGGACTTTGCAGGACTTGCTAGAAGTTGTTTAGAGGAAGGACCAGAGGTAGGGACAGTGAGGGATAAGGTGGTTTGGAAGCAATAAGCATGAGGAACAAAATACAAGAAAGGGGGATAAAAGTGATCGATTATGTATAAACAGCTTATCCATCAGTATACTTTTTCTGGCCATGCCCTGTGCCTGGTCACCGCAGCCTATCCTGTCTTGTTATCAAACTCCATTTCTAACTATTTTCCTGAGTGAGGGGCTCTCTGCTCTGTGTGCACAGAGGTCCAAGTGTCAGCAACTGGAGAAATCATCATGGCTAGCAAACATGGAGCCAGACTAGCTGGTGAGTGGGGTAAGAGTCCTGGGAGCCAGCACCAGTAAGTCTGGGCCCGATAGAGGAGTGACCAGAGGGCTTGAGAGCTGGATGCCGGAGAGACCAGGAACCCAAAACCAGCTATGGAAGAGACTGTGGTGTCTGGAGGTCAACGGAGAGACTCCTTTGCATGTTCGTGTCTTTGCCTGAGACAGCTGGAGGCCAGAGGATCCAAGGGCCAGCTACTAGGTAGGCTGAGAGTCCAAGGCCAGTAGGGAGACCTGTAGTGTGTCTGAGCAGCAGCATCTGGAGCAGGCCTGTGGGTCTCAGGGTCTCACATGACCAGGTGCCAGCACCTGGGGAGATCTGGGTGTCCAGGTCTGGACAGACCAAGTGTCTAAGAGCAGCTGCTGGAGGGGCCCATGCTACATATATGTATATATATTTTCCACTAAAGCACTTTCATCCTGATCAGCCAGAAGGAGAAACAGGATGAGGCCATGGCACTGCCTGCATTTTGCAAGAGTTGTGTTTTCTGTCCATGCCAATCTGTGCAGCCGGCCGTGTGTGTACATGTCCTGTGTGCCCGTGGGACAGAACTGCTCAGCCTCGCTGCTCGCTGCAGCAGGGAACGTGGACCTGCAGCAGCCTTGCCTCTGTCTGGCTACTGGATTTGATAGCTCCTAACAATTTTCTCCTCAGCTTGCAGCTGAAGGGTGTTGCCAGCCTCCCACATCATTACCTCAAGGAAAGGTTAAGAGGACATGTTGCTGCTACCGCAAGGTCGGCGTCCCCAGACAGCAGCAACTGCTAGTCCAGCAGGTGGATCACTCTGCCACTTGCCTGACCTGGTAGAAGCAGTGAGACTTATGTCTGTTGTTACGATCTGCTTTCTGAAGCCTTATGTTCACCCAGATCTTTGGCCTCAGCTAAAGTTTCGAAAAGGCACGACTTAAGCAAACAGACATGGTTTTGGTACTCTTTGTCCTTAAACACTGACCTGCTGCTCTGTGGAGAGTTCACACAGTTTATGTTCTTCTGCTCCTTTTTTCTCCTCTGCCCCACTTACCGGCTTCCAGCTCGATTTGCTTTCTCTACACTGCTGAAGCCTTCTGGCAAATCACTTCAATGAACTCAAGAGATTGCTACAACACCCAGGGAGCCATGTACCACCAGGAGCTGCTCACCTCTTCACTGCCTCTGCCTGCCATGCCAGGGGCTGGAGAGCAGACCTTCTAGCTTTGTTATGAGGCATAGATCCCTGCCAGCTTCCCAGCATCAGAAAAATTTGGGGACATGGCAGTAAGCAGAGGTGACACTTGCCTCAGGACCAGAGACCAGGTGATCAGATGATGACTATAGCTAGATATGCCCAAAGAGTTTTAAACCTGTCTTCCTCAAAGTTCAAGACTTTTCCAGCTCCAACAACAGATTCTATCACACTCTAGTGAGTGTAGATAACGCAGCAAACAAACATGTCACAAAGCACAGGATGGATGGCCTGTTCCCTGCCTGTCCTAGTTTTCACTTTCTTTAAAGGAGGAAAAAAGACAACAGGGTAGCTTTTTTGTTATTTTTTAATAAAATTTAATGGGATGTCTGTATTATTACCAGAGGCATGTTATAAGGAACATAAATCTGACCTCAAGGTTCTCATTATCTTCCGTTGTCTGGTAGAAATTTTTTAGAGTTTTTTTCCTTAGTCACTAAGGGAATGAGAAAATTGAACCTATTCTGTTTTAGTATACCAATTTGCTACAAAAAGTTGATATTCTTAGACAGCAGATGCTTGGAGTCTTGCCAAATGGGAGAAGAAATTTGACATAGGTTTTCTGTTGTTATTACGAGAGTACTGTATATTTATAGGTCTATAACATATCCTCACCTCTGCAACAGCCTGTCAGACAGCTGGAAGGTTTCTAAATTACATGAAAATATCAGTTTTAGCTTCTGTCACTACAGATACTTAGAGCGGCCAAATCCAGAGAACAGAGCAGAAGTCTACACCAAAAGGATGAGACAGATGGGAGGGCTCTACATGATGGCAGACCCCACCAAACAGTCTGACTGCACAGCCAAAGTGGAATGAATTGCTGAAGTAGATTTTGCTTAGACATCCAATCATGTTTGCTGTGGTGTGTGTGAGCCCAGATATTTTCTTCAAATGTATTTTAAAAGAACTCTTACCACACTGGTTGTGACAGCATGGGTGTTTAATTCCTTCAGCAGCTGCTGGTGAGGAGTGCAGTGGTTCCCGCTGCTTTGCTGGCCATGAGAAACAGCCAGTGAAATAAACAAAAGAGAAACATCAAGTGGAAGATGGACTTAGAGATCAATTAGCACCCTGGATCCTTTGCTTCCCAAAACACTTCCCCTGCCACCAGCCTACCTCCCTTCTTCAAATCAAGAAGTCGTAGCTCACAGGAGAAGCTCAGGTGATGTCTTCACAGCCAACCCATTCTCCACACAATTACAACGCTGCTGGAGCGGACACACCTGAGACTGCTTTGGCAGCGATCCCCGTCCTCAGAGTAAGAGGCTGTGTTAGCAGGGGGGCAGGTAACCAGGCCTTGGAGTTGCTAACGCTGCTTTATTTTTTTTTTCCTGCTGTTATTTCGCTGGTGACTGTACAGCAGGTTGCTTGAGCCTTTAGAAAGGTAGCTTTCTGGAGGCAGTGGGCTAGTTTTGCAAACTTAAAGGGGTCTTCTTTATTTTGGGTACTTTCAAAACATGTTGTAAGAAGTAAGCTATTCCCCAGTAAAACCGTAATTAACAACAAGGAACAGAGCATATACCTAGAGAAAATTACTTATTCAGTACAAGACAAAAGCTACCAGCTATGCGAAAATCAATTTAAGAGGCTGACTGCCCAAAATGTCTTTTAGGGATTTCAGTTTTCAATGCCACTTGACCCTTAATGTAGTCTGTAATCAGACATGCAAAGCAGAGGTATCTAAAAACCACCAATCATTTCTGAAAACTTAAGGCAGGAGGTCTCCCTCTCAAGAAAGGGAGGATGTGCTGTCTCTAGATAGCTTCTAATTTAGGAAAATAAGTTCTCTTTATACAAAGATGTTGGCACTCCTACCTAGTTCTTATCATCAACTCTGTTTAGTCTTTCTAACAAAACACCACATGATGTCTTCAACTATGAAGCAAAAGGGAGTTCTAGCTAAACGGCTTACTGACAAAGTTGTCTGCTTTTAAACTACAGATAAAATAGGTATTTAAAAAGTCATCCTCTGGGCTCATAGGTAAAATATACTTAAAGAAAAAAATAACTGCACATATGCTAACGTCAATCAACCATTCATGAGCCCCACTGTCTCACCTATCAGCCTCTCCTGATCCATCCCACTATTCTCACCCAGGACATTTTGCAGTAAAACCTTCAGATGCACAAGTACAGTCCCCAGAGGACAAGGATAAAAGCTATTTCCAAGGTCAAGGTCTCTTCTGTTGAAAATAGTTTGTGTCTCAGATTCCTTCAGCTAAGCTCTGAGATGTCACCTTTAATGCTTCAGGCAATTGTAGTTGTCACCAAATGACTCAAGAGAAAGTTGGCCTTTAAGATATTTGGGAACTTTAACCACTTTCTGGACTACTTTACAACAACAAGAAATTAACTCAAGGTCAGTATGCAATGCAGAATATGGGGTTAATCACACTTTAACTGATGGGCTTGTTTACACAAGGAAAAACAGTGTGTTTGGAAAACCAAAGTCACTAAAGACTTTCAGAAATACTGAAACTCTTGTGTTGGATGCCTATTGGCAGAAATAGGGCTGGATTAAATCTGAGAGGTCTTCAGTGAAAGCTTACACAGCACACAGCTGCCTCTCCACATCTGTATTTTCCTTCCCCAGTCGTCTTCCTTGTCCTGTTGCCTCG